>NC_092242.1:34670760-34683260 GCF_036320965.1 Panulirus ornatus
TGGGGGAGGGGGCGAAAATCCTGGAAGCCTTGAAGAATGTGTGGAAGTCGAGAACATTATCTCGGAAAGCAAAAATGGGTATGTTTGAAGGAATATTGGTTTCAACAATGTTGTATTGTTGCGAGGCGTGGGCTATGGATAGAGTTGTGCGCAGGAGGGTGGATGTCCTGGAAATGAGATGTTTGTGGACAATTTGTGGTGTGAGGTGGTTTGATCGAGTAAGTAATGTAAGGGTAAGAGACATGTGTGGAAATAAAAAGAGCGTGGTTGAGAGAGCAGAAGAGGGTGTTTTGAAATGGTTTGGGCACATGGAGAGAATGAGTGAGGAAAGACTGACCAAGAGGATATATGTGTCGGAAGTGGAGGGAACGAGGAGAAGTGGGAGACCAAATTGGGGGTGGAGAGATGGAGTGAAAAAGATTTTGAGTGATCGGGGCCTGAACATGCAGGAGGGTGAAAGGAGGGCAAGGAATAGAGTGAATTAGATCGATGTGGTATACCGGGGTTGACGTGCTGTCAGTGGATTGAATCAGGGCATGTGAAGCGTCTGGGGTAAACCATGGAAAGTTGTGTGGGGCCTTGACGTGGAAAGGGAGCTGTGGTTTCGTGCATTATTGCATGACAGCTAGAGACTGAGTGTGAACGAATGGGGCCTTTGTTGTCTTTTCCTAGCGCTACCTCGCACACATCAGGGGGGAGGGGGATGTTATTCCATGTGTGGCGAGGTGGCGATGGGAATGAATAAAGGCAGACAGTGTGAATTGTGTGCATGGGTATATATGTATGTGTCTGTGTGTGTGTATATATGTGTACATTGAGATGTATAGGTATGTATATTTGCGTGTGTGGACGTGTATGTATATATATGTGTATGGGGGTGGGTTGGGCCATTTCTTTCGTCTGTTTCCTTGCTCTTCCTCGCAAACGCGGGAGACAGCGACAAAGCAAAATAAATGAATATAATATTATCATTATTATATTATTATACTTTGTCGCTGTTTCCCGCGTTTGCGAGGTAGCGCAAGGAAACAGGTGAAAGAAATGGCCCAACCCCCCCCCCCCATACACATGTATATACATACGCCCACACACGCAAATATACATACCTACACAGCTTTCCATGGTTTACCCCAGACGCTTCACATGCCTTGATTCAATCCACTGACAGCACGTCAACCCCGGTATACCACATCGCTCCAATTCACTCTATTCCTTGCCCTCCTTTCACCCTCCTGCATGTTCAGGCCCCGATCACACAAAATCTTTTTCACTCCATCTTTCCACCTCCAATTTGGTTTCCCTCTTCTCCTTGTCCCCTCCACCTCCGACACATATATCCTCTTGGTCAATCTTTCCTCACTCATCTTCTCCATATGCCCAAACCACTTCAAAACACCCTCTTCTGCTCTCTCAACCACGCTCTTTTTATTTCCACACATCTCTCTTACTCTTACGTTGCTCACTCGATCAAACCACCTCACACCACACATTGTCCTCAAACATCTCATTTCCAGCACATCCACTCTCCTGCGCACAACTCTATCCATAGCCCACGCCTCGCAACCATACAACATTGTTGGAACCACTATTCCTTCAAACATACCCATTTTTGCTTTCCGAGATAATGTTCTCGACTTCCACACATTCTTCAAGGCCCCCAGGATTTTCGCCCCCTCCCCCACCCTATGATCCACCTCCGTTTCCATGGTTCCATCCGCTGCCAGATCCACTCCCAGATATCTAAAACACTTTACTTCCTCCAGTTTTTCTCCATTCAAACTCACCTCCCAATTGACCTGACCCTCAACCCTACTGTACCTAATAACCTTGCTCTTATTCACATTTACTCTTAACTTTCTTCTTCCACACACTTTTCCAAACTCAGTCACCAGCTTCTGCAGTTTCTCACATGAATCAGCCACCAGCGCTGTATCATCAGCAAACAACAACTGACTCACTTCCCAAGCTCTCTCATCCCCAACAGACTTCATACTATATAATATATATATATATATATATATATATATATATATATATATATATATATATATATATATATATATATATATATATATATATATATATATTTCATGAGAAAGTCACTGCACAATACCACACTATTTCTGTTGTCATTAGGCTGTATATGTACCTGTATGTATTCCTTCCCTCCTGTTTTCTGTGTAACATCACAAAGCCTATCACTGACATATGGTGTTTACAGGTTGGCCAGGTCTCACTGTGTACACGTCCTTAGCCTCAGGCCACCTTTGGTCTTTCAGGCCCTTCTTACTACCTGCCTGCTACTCCTGCACTCGATCTCTTCCCTTCCTCTTACACTCTGATACATATGTATTGTGCTATAATTTGTAATTCTTCAGCAAGTAGTGAAAGTCCTACAGCCCTGCTCTATCCAA
The DNA here is from genome assembly GCF_036320965.1 of Panulirus ornatus. Lineage (NCBI taxonomy): Eukaryota > Metazoa > Arthropoda > Malacostraca > Decapoda > Palinuridae > Panulirus > Panulirus ornatus. Next base: position 34,673,175 of record NC_092242.1, read on the forward strand.
AATTAATATCTTATTCTCTGATGTGTTCATAATATCAAAATTATGGTAAACACCTTTTTTTCTGGCATTCTTCCAACACGACTTCCATGGACACGTGTTAGTTCATTGCCTGACCTGTATACCTGTATACTTGCCTTTCTGTTGCTCGTGCCTTGTTTGTGTATGTTGTTATGATTTTTCTTCTTTATGTGTGGGAGTTCAACATTTGTGAGGCCCCATCTCTATCATCAAACGTTTTCATCTTTAGTTTGCTGTCCACATTCACTATCTCATAATTCAATTCATTCTATTAATCATCAACAGACGTACTATGAAAGTACTTCACATTCTTTCTGGGAAGGTTTCCCTTAATTTCATGATATGACTTATGACATCTGGTTATTGCAACCCTTTTTCCTCCGAAGAACTGTCCATTATATAAGCAAATATGCTAGTGTATAAGCTTAAAGGTTGTGATCCAGTCACCCTGTGCTCTTCATTCTTCACTAATGGGTGAAATTAAGGACTGTAACTGATCTTTCTTAATTCCAGGAACATCTTTGTAGCTCTCGTCAGAGACTTCTTCATTAGTTATTTGTGCTCTTTTAAGTGGTAAACAAACATGAGAAACATATATTTGCTTTGGTGTGATGTAGAATGTGAACAGCTTACTAGATATTTCTTCATCCACATACTTGATTGCTATTCTGATAAATACCAACAGACTGTTTATCTTATTTACTATTCTCACAATGTAGGATAATATCACCTCTCAAGTCCCTCTCAAGCATAAATGCTCATAAGTTATCATTGTGCCTATCATTTCCTGCTAGATGACATTCATATTTAAGCCTCTCTTCTTTGTGTCCCATTCTTATTATCATATTTTTACTCGGGTTGACTTTCACAAACCATGTAACAAACCAACTCTGACGTATGTCCAATTCCGCTTGTACTTTCCTGTAATCATCCTTGATTATCACATCCCTCATAACTTTGGCACCATCTGCAACATGTTCAGGTAGGAGTCCAGTCCTTGCGGCAGGTCAATCACATAGATCAAGAACAATGGACCCAGGAGAGTACCCTGCAGCAAGCAACAGGTCACATAAATCCACTTCGAGAAACCTTCCCTAACATGCTTCCTTTGTTCCCTTCTGCTGAGATAAACTGTGCATTGAAGGACTCTTCCTATTATTGCTACTTGGAGATGCATCTTCTTTACTAGCCTCCTGTGTAGTGTTAAATGCTTTCTGACAATTTAGATACAGACAATCCATTCAGCCTTATATCTTATCAAATACAGAGCTTACTGTCTTGTAGACATGCAAGAGATTCATTACACGTGACGTCTTTTTCCTAAGCACTAAATTGTCTCTCACTAAGACACTGTCTCTTGTGCAACAAGTTATCCATTTTCTTTCTGAACTACCATTTCCATTACCTTTTCCAAAATACCTTCGTCAGAGAGACAGGTCAGAAGTTATACTAAACCTCCCGGTCTCCATTTTCATACACAGGTATGAAGATGGCCTTTTTCATTTCCTTCAAACTTTACTTTCTTCTAGTGACATGTCGAACAATATTTCAAGTTGTCAGTCAAGTGTACCTCTGCACACATCTTCAGCACATTTAGAGAAATCTTGGGATCAAGATTCTTTGGTGTTCAGTTTATGTCTCCTCTAGATATCTAATTGCTTTTCAGGACCTCCTCACCATCCCACTGGTCTTGGAAGAGCTATGGAATCTTCCACTGTGAAAACACTTTTGAACTTGTCATTCAGTTCATTGCTTATCTTTACGTTTTCCTGTGTACGCCTTTGAATAACAAAATATACCTGATGAATTTGTAGAACAATTTTTGATGTCTCTTACCTTGTTCCTCCTTGCTTATTCCTATTATAGTCATTTCTTACTCTCTTTTATCGTTAAGATGCTGGCTGGCTTGGGTACTGATTGTATCTTTTCCATAGAAAATCATTAAGCTTATCTTTCTGACATTTTTACCAGCCCTCCATTGCGTATACTTTCTGAAAAGTTGTTTGCCTCATGCAAACGAAATCCAAAAACATTTTCTCCCTTACAGAATATCTCCAGATCATATATTAATGAAGAAAATAACCAAAGGAGTAGTATGCTTCTGTCACTCTTGGTTAGAGAGGGTATATTGTATGGAAGGCGCGGGCCTTACATGGTGGCAAGAATCTTACATAATCAAGGAAGTTTATGATTATGTTTTTTCTTAGTGATTTTGTCCTGCATATACCTAAACACATTACATACCACATTTCTTCTTCTACCAGAAGCAATTTCTCATATCTCATACGTGACATTTAAATATTTTTTTTTACATAATCATTTCTAACAATTTATACGCATTATTGATGTTTTTACTTACATTGATAGAACATTTACCTATATGAATAAAAAAAGAAAAATGATTCTATTCTCAAAAAAACTATAAAGAATGACACATGGAGAACAGTTTCTTTTACTGTGATAATGACTTACAATACTTGCTGCTTCAGTCTAAATCTCTGTTACGATGATATAGTACATAGTAAAATTTGCTATGACGATGTGTGGGTGACTGTGATGTGGGATGTTCTTCCAGCTGTGCTGTGAGGTTCCTAGTGACATCTGTAGATAAGATGGAGAATAATACATCGGCTGGGAATCCAAATGAGACCACGAAGACTTATAAGTACGATCATGGCGCGGAGCACTCTGCTGTGTCCAGCCATGATGCTGGCTCGACACAATGGAAGCTTTGGCTCCAGTCACTGGCAATATACAGTTCACTTGGATCACGAGAGTCACTGGCAATATACAGTTCACTTGGATCACTAGTGTCACTGGCAATATACAGTTCACCTGGATCACTAGAGTCACTGGCAATATACAGTTCACCTGGATCACTAGAGTCACTGGCAATATACAGTTCACCTGGATCACCAGAGTTGCTGGCAATATACAGTTCACTTGGATCGCTAGAGTCACTTGCAATATACAGTTCATTTGAATCACTAGAGTTACTGGCAATATACAGTTCACCTGGATCACCAGAGTTGCTGGCAATATACAGTTCACTTGGATCACTAGAGTCACTGGCAATATACAGTTCATTTGGATCACTAGAGTCACTGGCAATATTCTGTTTACTGGAGTGTAGTCGGTGTCGCTGGCACTGAAGCTTTGAAGGGCTTACCGGCAGGCAGCCTGATCAGGATGGCTTGTACGTGCAGCTTGTGGACAGCTTACTGAACACAGTTTGCCGATGGGCAGGTTGTAGGCAGCTCATTGAAGACGGCTTGCTTCTGGGCAGTTTGTTGAGGACTTCTTGAATGTAAACAGCTTATTGCGGACGGCTTGCTTGTAGACAGCTTGCTAAGACGCTTAGCTGGTGGACAGTTTCTTGAAAATGGCTTGCTGGTGGAGAGCTTGTAGATACCTGGCTGAAGGCGGCTTAACGGTGGGCATCCTGCTGAAAACTGCTCACCCGTATATAACTTGGCATATAGACCGGAACTGCACAGTTGGCAAGATATGCAGGCTCGAAAGTTTTGCGCCTCTCATATGAATACCTCGCAGGCCAAGGCCAGGCTTCCGAAGCGCTGCTGCTTATGTGATCAAACACCCGTGTTGAAACCAGTCACTGCAGAGGACCTGCCCAAATGGCTGGGATTGGGTTGGTAGGTTCCACTCGTAATTCAAATCAAGCTGCAATAAACGATAGAACTCCTATAATTACACTAGAGCTACATCTCATAAGGTGGGCATGTGCTGATGTCTCAACACGTAATGCAATCCAGGAATTTGCTCGACTTCTTACCAGCGAAAACATTTCCTCCCAAGAACGGAACCAAGCATAGGACCAGACTAAAGCAGCCTCGTCTATGACTGGCAATGTTTGAAGTGCTTTGTGTAGCACAAAAGTGGCATCGTAACGTTATGAGGTGAGATTGTTCTGGCTACAGTAAGGTAATCGGTGTCATTTGAATCAAAAGCAAAGAGCGAGGAGTGATCTGATCACAGTTCTCAACTTTTTTAAATTGTTTTAATTGATCGTGAATTTTTGGAAAGATGCAAAGATTGAGGAACGAGAGGCCATGATAACAAACCAAACAAATGACTTGTTAAAAAAGATGTGAAGAAATAATTCTATATAATGAAACAAGTAAATGAAGTGAATAAACTAAATGACGAAATTACAAACCTCTATAGCAGTAGCCAAAAGTCAAGAGATGGGGCCTCACAAGTGTAAAACTTTCTCCCTCAGCTGTACAGAGAGGTAATTACGAATAGCTAATTATAAATGACCCAACCAAATGGCTACTTCGAATTTTCTTTTCTTTTTGGTTTGTCTGAATCTAAATACTCAACCCAAGAAAGACTTTATTCTCTATCCAACACGGTCTCAAAGGAAGAAAACGCAGATAATATTTCTATTAACGTGTAGCAAGCCACAAGACCGCATGTTTAGAGTTAAAAGAAACATCTCCTCCTAACCCAAGTCCACACGTGGCCAAGTGTTGTGGACAGCGAGGCGGGGACCTGGCACCGTCCATTCTGCATCGGCAGGAGAGCCTGACCCAAGGCTGCGCAGTCTAGCTGTCACCAACAGGGAGATTGGCAGCAGACACAGCAGCTACAAGGTTGGACTGCAGGACACGAAGTACTGGATTATGTGTGGGTGTTGCTTCCCATCCCGCATACAATGCTGGGTTCACCAGGGCTGCCGCAAGGAGGAGCTGGGTGTAGCTAGAGTATGATAATGGCACTTTGTTCCTCGCCCCGTCCGGTAATTAGAATATATGTGATTATGTTACAGAAATGTTAGTGCTGTGTTATGTTTATTGATAATGATAGGGACATAAAGACAGCGTTGGTACACCAGTACAATCTTATATCCACACTTACTTCACTTGCTGTAGGAAGTTCTTGGTTTTGTATTTCACCTACAACACGAGCGATCCAGAATAACCTAACCTTTTTATTTTGGACAAGAGAGCCAGAGACCTTGTTTTACATTCTCATATATTATTAGAAAAGCAAGTAGGAACGTATGTTTACTCTAAAAGTCATGTAATGCAGGCTGTAAGATTCTCCCTCAAAAAACAAATCAAGATATCGTAATGTTTCATCACGAATCTGCACTTGTATGTACTTGGTCAAAACAATGTCGATCGTTTCTGTATTGATCAACCAAATCACCAGAACAATCTCACATCGTAAAGACGTGGGATAACAATAATAGCAACGGTCCTGATTCATCTGCCATGGTATATCTCCTCGAGTATTTGACTTCCTGCCAAGATCATTGCTCTCTACACATCCACCTGATGAGATCCTTCATGCAGGGGATTTCAGTGTATACCACAAGGATTATCTAAGCTTACCCAGGAAAGCGTGAAGGGCATGATAATCTTAGAAGTAATGCGGTATCAGTGTCCCAGATGGATCCAACGACTTGCGCTCCTTACATACATGGATGGGAAACTATCAAAGGAATATTCTAGTGCCAAACGTTGAGGAAGAATCAAGAGAGTTCTAACAATATCCACCTCGCATGAAACTGTGGCCATTAAGAACATCTGGCTGTCGACATGAGGAAGATATTATACACATATGGAATATTTTGAAATCAGGAGTTCCTCTGATGTAAGCTTACGTCGGTAACAGTGGCCATGAACACCACGAGCCTCTCCCTGATAATAATGGGAAACTCACATTCCTACTATAGTTCTGCCTCGTATAGATTCTGTTCACACTTTAGTGACATACACCGGCGGTTACCCTGACTCCTCTGCACAGCGCCTTCCCCACCACCATACTCTGGCCGTTACTTTAACTCCTCTGCCACTGTCTCCCTCACAACCACACTCTGGCTACCACTCTAACGCTCCTGCCGTTGCCTCATCCCCACGTTGTCTTACACTGTTACTCCTGTCACCGCCTTCCTCACTATTACACTCTTGCTGCCTCCCTCACCACCACACTCTGGCTGCGAGTCTAACTCCCTTGCCGCCGCCTCCCTCACCACCACACTGGCTGCGAATCTAACTCCCCCTTACCACCGCCTCCCTCACCACAACACTCTGGTTACCACTCTAACTCCCCTGCCGCCGCCTCCCTCACCACCACAATCTGGCTGCGAGTCTAACATCCCTACCACCGCCTACCTCACCACCACACTTTCATCATCATAAATCTCGGTTGTAACGCTGCATCTGTCGTACGTAAAAGGGAATATTTTTTCTTCCACTTTGCTTTCCCTTTATTTCTGGAAACACTTCCAGACACAAAGAGGAAAAACTGATGAAAGTTTAGTCGGGGAGAACAAAAGAACAAAGACCCACGAGCAGATGAACCTACAGGATTAATGTCATCTTACCTCAAAAACAATTAAAAGAAACAGATAAAACTTAGCTTTTTACACGTATACAAGTCTTCAGTGAAAAACGAACAATCTCCTTAAATTACTGTAACTTGAAACTGTTCTTCCATCCTTAACACTGAAGCCGTCAAGCGCTCCTAATGTAATCACCTCAGCAGGATTAACCAGTTTCAGAATGATATAACTTTCAGCCAAATCTTCCCACGTTCACATAATTCTGCCTCCCATCCAGACGTCAACAACAAGTTTGCACACTGTCCCCGTCCTCTTGCATACGTTCTATCCTCTCTCTTTAGATTTCCTTCCCTGATCATTGCAATATTATATATATATATATATATATATATATATATATATATATATATATATATATATATATATATTTCCCTGGGGATAGGGGAGAAAGAATACTTCCCACGTATTCCCTGCGTGTCGTAGAAGGCGACTAAAAGGGAAGGGAGCGGGGGGCTGGAAATCCTCCCCTCTCGTTTTTTTTTTTTTTTTTTTTTTCCAAAAGAAGGAACAGAGAAGAGGTCCAGGTGAGGATATTCCCTCAAAGGCCCAGTCCTCTGTTCTTAACGCTACCTCGCTATCGCGGGAAATAGCGAATAGTATGAAAAAAAAAAAGAAAAAAAAAAAATATATATATATATATATATATATATATATATATATATATATATATATATATATATATATATATATATATATATATATATATATATATATATATATATATATATATATATATATATATATATATATATATATATATATATATATATATATATATATATATATATATATATATATATAGGTGCAAGAGGTGAACAAGTGAGCAAATGAGAGTTGGGATGCGATAGTATCATTAAATTTTAGGGAGGATAAAAAGATGTTTTGGAAGGAGGTAAATAAAGTGCGTAAGACAAGGAAACAAAAGGGAACATCAGTGAAGGAGACTAATGGGGAGGTGATAACAAGTAGTGGTGATGTGAGAAGGAGATACAGTGAGTATTTTGAAGGTTTGTTCATCGTGTTTGACGATAGTGTGGCAGATATAGGGTGTTTTGGTCGAGTTGATGTGCAAAGTGAGAGGGTTAGGGAGAATGATTCGGTAAAAAGAGAAGAGGTAGTAAAAGCTTTTCGGAAGATGAAAGGCAAGCAGCGGGTTTGGATGGTATTGCAGAGAAATTTATCAAAAAAGGTGGTGACTGTCTTGTTGACTGGTTGGTAAGGTTAAATAATTTATGTATGACTCATGGTGAGGTGCCTGAGGATTGGCGGAATGCTTGCATATTGCCATTGTACAAAGGCAAAGGGGATAAAGGTGAGTGCTCAAATTACAGAGGTATAAGTTTATTGAGTATTCCTGGGAAATTATATGTGAGGGTTTAGATTGAGAAGGTGAAGGCGTGTACAGAGCATCAGATTGGGGAAGAGCAGTGAGGTTTCAGAAGTGGTAGAGGATGTGTGGATCATGTGTTTGTTCTGAAGAATCTAGGTGAGAAATACTTAGAAATGCAAATGGATTTGTATGTAGCATTTATGAATCTGGAGAAGGCATATGATAGAGTTGATAGAGATGTTCTGTGGAAGGTATTAAGTATGTATGGTGTGGGAGGCAAGTTGTTAGAAGCAGTGAAAAGTTTTTATCGAGGATGTAAGGCATGTGTACGTGTAGGAAGAGGGAAAAGCGATTGGTTCTCAGTGAATGTTGGTTTGCGGCAGGAGTGCATATAGGGTTGCGGGACAAGTCAATTAGGAGGTAAGTTTGAATGGAGAAAAACTGGAGGAAGTGAAGTGTTTTAGATATCTGAAAGTGGAATTGCCAGCGGATGGAACCATGGAAGTGGAAGTGAATCATAGGGTGGGTTAGGGGGTGAGAGTTCTGGGAGCGTTAAAAGATATATGAAGTCGAGGACGTTATCTCGGAAAGCAATAATGGGTATGAATGAAGCAATAGAGGTTCTGACAATGTTATATGGTTGCGAGGCGTATGCTATAGATAGAGTTGTGCGGAGGAGGGTGGATGTGTTGCAAATTGGATGTTTGAGGACAATATGTGGTGTGAGGTGGTTTGATCGAGAGAGTAATGAAAGGGTAAGAGAGATGTGTGGTAATAAAAAGAGTGTGGTTTAGAGAGCACAAGAGGGTGTTTTCAAATGGTTTGGTCACAGGGAGAGAATGAGTGAGGAAAGATTGACAAAAAGCATATAATTGTCAGAGGTGGAGAGAACGAGGAAAGTGGGAGACCAAATTGGAGGTGGAAAGATGGAGTAAATAAGATTTTGACTGATCGGGTCTTGAACATGCAGGAGGGTGAAAGTCGTGCAAGGAATAGAGTGAATTGGAACGTTGTGGTATACCGGGGTCGACGTGCTGTCAATGGATTGATTCAAGGCATGTGAGGCGTCTGGGGTAAACCATGGAAAGTTCTGTAGGACTTGGATGTGGAAAGGGAGCTGTGGTTTCGGTGCATTATATATGACAGCTAGAGACTGAGTGTGAACGAATGTGGCCTTTGTTGTCTTTTCCTAGTGCTACATCGCGCACATGTTTCCACCTCCAATTTGGTCTCCCACTTCTCGTTCCCTCCACCTCTAGCATATATATCCTCTTTGTCAATCTTTCCTCACTCATTCTCTCCATGTGACAAAACCATTTCAAAACACGTCTCTCTTACCCTTTCATTACTTACTCGATCAAACCACCTTACACCACATATTGTCCTTCAAACATCTCATTTTCAACACATCAACACTCCTCCGCATAACTTTATCTGTAGCCCAAGCCTCGCAACCATATAACATTGTTGGTACCACTATTCCTTCAAACATACCCATTTTTGCCTTCCGAGATAATGTTCTCGCCCTCCCCAAAACTATGACTCATGTCTGCTTCCATGGTTCCATCCGCTGCCAAATCCACTCCCAGATATCTAAAACACTTCATTTCCTCCGGAATTTTTCCATTCAAACTTACCTCCCAATCGACTTCTCCCTAAACCCTCCTGTACATTTACTCTCAGCTTTCTTCTTTCACGCACTTTACCAAACTCTAACAATGGTAACATAACATTATTTTCATTTTCTACTGTAAATTTAGTAGAATGTTCAAAATTGCTAAGTATAGGGATCTCTCTCTCTCTCTCTCTCTCTCTCTCTCTCTCTCTCTCTCTCTCTCTCTCTCTCTCTCTCTCTCTCTCTCTCTCTCTCTCTCTCTCTCTCTCTCTCTCTCTCTCTCTCTCTCTCTCTATATATATATATATATATATATATATCTTCCTTTGCGGAAGATGAAATACGGCAAGGCAACAGGTTTGGATGGTATTGCAGTGGAATTTATTAAAGAAGGGGGTGACTGTATTATTGACTGGTTGGTAAGGTTATTTAATGTGTGTATGACTCATGGTAAGGTGCCTGAGGATTGGCGGAATGCGTGCATAGTGCCATTGTACAAAGGCAAAGGGGATAAGAGTGAGTGCTCAGTGTGGTTTCAGAAGTGGTAGAGGATGTGTGGATCAGGTGTTTGCTTTCAAGAATGTATGTGAGAAATACTTAGAAAAGCAAATGGATTTGTATGTAGCATTTATGGATCTGGAGAAGGCATATGATAGAGTTGATAGAGATGCTCTGTGGAAGGTATTAAGAATATATGGTGTGGGAGGCAAGTTGTTAGAAGCAGTGAAAAGTTTTTATCGAGGATGTAAG
>NC_092242.1:34688260-34734613 GCF_036320965.1 Panulirus ornatus
ATATATATATATATATATATATATATATATATATATATATATATATATATATATATATATATATATATATATATATATATATATATATATATATATATCTTTCTTTCTTTCTTTCAAACTATTCGCCATTTCCCGCATTAGCGAGGTAGCGTTAAGAACAGAGGACTGGGCCTTTGAGGGAATACCCTCACCTGGCCCAATTCTCTGTTCCTTCTTTTGGAAAAAAAAAAAAACGAGAGGGGAGGATTTCCAGCCCCCCGCTCCCTCCCCTTTTAGTCGCCTTCTACGACACGCAGGGAATACGTGGGAAGTATTCTTAATCCCCTATCCCCAGGGATATATATATATATATATATATATATATATATATATATATATATATATACTTGTGTGAGGAAGTACCAAGAGAGCCTGAGTACACAATGGAAAAAGGTGGGAACTAAGGAGATAAGGGGAGTGGGGGAGGAATGGGATGTATCTAGGGAAGCAGTGATTGCTTGCGCAAAAAATGCTTGTGGCATGAGAGGCTGTGAGGTGGGCTGATTAAAAAGAGTAGTGAGTGGTGGGATGAAGAAGAAAGATTATTAGAAAAAGAGATGAGAGAAGCATTTGGACGATTTTTGCAGCGAAACATTGCAAATGAGTGGGAGATGTATAAAAGGAAGAGGCAGGTCAAGAGAAAGGTGCAAGAGGTGAAATAGAGGGCAAATGAGAGTTAGGGTGAGAATAAAAGAGTTTAGGGAGAATAAAAAGATGTTTTAGAAGGAGGTAATTAAAGTGCGTAAGACAAGGGAACAATATGGGAACTTCAGTGAAGGGGGCTAATGGGAGGTGATAATAAGTAGTGGTTATGTGAGAAGGAAATAGAGTGAGTATTTTAAAGGTTTGTTGAATGTGTTTGATGATAGAGTGGCAGATATAGGGATTTTTGGTCGAGGTGGTGTGCAAAGTGAGAGGGTTAGGGAAAATGATTTGGTAAACAGAGAAGAGGTAGTAAAGCTTTGCATAAGATGAAAGCCGGTAAGGCAGCGGGTTTGGATGGTATTACACTGGAATTTATTAAAAAAGGGGGTGACTGTATTGTTCACTGGTTGGTAAGGTTATTTACTGTATATATGATTCATGGTGAGGTGCCTGAGGGTTGGCGGAATGCTTGCATATTGCCATTGTAGAAAAGCAAAGGGGATAAGAGTGAGTGCTCAAATTACAGAGGTATAAGTTTGTTGAGTATTCCTGGGAAATTATATGGGAGGGTATTGATAGAGAGGGTGAAGGCATGTACAAAGCATTAGATTGGGGAAGAGGAGTGTGGTTTTAGAAGTCGTAGACGATGTTCGGATCAGTGTTTGCTTTGAAGAATGTATGTGAGAAATACTTAGAAAAGCAAATGGATTTGTATGTAGCATTTATGTATCTGGAGAAGGCATATGATGGAGTTGATAGAGATGCTCTGAGGAAATTATTATGAATACGTGATGTGGGAGGCAAGTTTTTAGAAGCAGTGAAAAGTTTTTATCGAGGATGTAAGGCATATGTACGTGTAGGAAGAGAAGAAACTGATTGGATTTCAGTGAATGTTGGTTTGCGGCAGGGGTGTATGATGTCTCCATGGTTGTTTAATTTGTTTATGGATTGGGTTGTTAGGGAGGTGAATGGAAGAGTTTTGGAAAGAGGGGCAAGTATGCAGTCTGTTTTGGATGAGAGAGCTTGGGAAGTGAGTCAGCTGTTGTTCGCCGATGATACAGCGCTGGTGGCTGATTCATTTAAGAAAGTGCAGAAGCTGGTGACTGAGTTTGGTAAAGTGTGTGAAAGAAGAAAGTTAAGAGTAAATATGATTAAGAGCAAGCTTATTAGGTACAGTAGGGTTGAGGATCAAGTCAACTGGAAGGTAAGTTTGAATGGAGAAAAAACTCAGGAAATGAAGTGTTTTAGACATGTGAAAGTGGATTTAGCTGCGGATGGGACCATGGAAGCGGAAGTTAATCATAGGGTGGGGGAAGCAGGAAAATTCTGGGAGCCTTGAAGAATAGGTGGAAGTCGAGAACATTATCTTGGAAAGCAAAAATGGGTATGTTTGAAGGAATAGTGGTTCCAACAATGTTGTATGGTTGAAAGGCGTGGGCTGTGGATAGAGTTTCGCGCAGGAGGGTGGATGTGCTGGAAAGGATATGTTTCAGGACAATATGTGGTGTGAGGTGGTTTGATCGAGTAAATGATAATAGGGTAAGAGAGATGTGTGTGTAATAAAAAGAATGTGATTGAGAGAGCAGAAGAGGGTGTTTCGAAATGGTTTGGTCACATGGAGAGAATGAGTGAGGAAAGATTGACAGAGAGGATATATGTGTCAGAGGTGGAGGGAACGAGGAGAAGTGGGAGACCAAATTGGAGGTGGAAAGATGGAGTGAAAGATATTTTGAGTGATCGGGGCCTGAACATGAAGGAGGGTGTAAGGCGTGCAAGGAATAGAGTGAATTGGAACGATGTGGTATGCCGTGGTCGACCTGCTGTCAGTGGTTTGAACCACGGCATGTGAAGCGTCTGGGGTAAACCATGTGTAGTTCTGTGTGGCCTGGATGTGTAAAGGGAGCTTTGGTTTCGGTGCATTGTTATATGACAGCTAGAGACTGAGTGTGAACGAATGGTGCCTTTGTTGTCTTTTCCTAGCGCTACCTCGCACAAGACGGGGGGGTTTGTTATTTCATGTGTGGCGAGGTGGCGATGGGAAAGAATAAAGGCAGACAGTATGAATTATGTACATGTGTATATACGTATATGTCTGGGTGAGTATATATATGTATACGTTGAGATGTATAGGTATGTATATTTGCGTGTGTGGACGTGTATGTATATACACTGACAGCACGTCAACCCCGGTATACCACATCGCTCCAATTCACTCTATTCACCCTCCTTTCACCCTCCTGCATGTTCAGGCCCCGATCACACAAAATCTTTTTCACTCCATCTTTCCACCTCCAATTTGGTCTCCCTCTTCTCCTCGTTCCCTCCACCTCCGACACATATATCCTCTTGGTCAATCTTTCCTCACTCATTCTCTCCATGTGCCCAAACCACTTCAAAACACCCTCTTCTGCTCTCTCAACCACGCTCTTTTTATTTCCACACATCTCTCTTACCCTTACGTTACTTACTCGATCAAACCACCTCACACCACACATTGTCCTCAAACATCTCATTTCCAGCACATCCATCCTCCTGCGCACAACTCTATCCATAGCCCACGCCTCGCAACCATACAACATTGTTGGAACCACTATTCCTTCAAACATACCCATTTTTGCTTTCCGAGATAATGTTCTCGACTTCCACACATTCTTCAAGGCCCCCAGAATTTTCGCCCCCTCCCCCACCCTATGATCCACTTCCGCTTCCATGGTTCCATCCGCTGCCAGATCCACTCCCAGATATCTAAAACACTTCACTTCCTCCAGTTTTTCTCCATTCAAACTCACCTCCCAATTGACTTGACCCTCAACCCTACTGTACCTAATAACCTTGCTCTTATTCACATTTACTCTTAACTTTCTTCTTCCACACACTTTACCAAACTCAGTCACCAGCTTCTGCAGTTTCTCACATGAATCAGCCACCAGCGCTGTATCATCAGCGAACAACAACTGACTCACTTCCCAAGCTCTCTCATCCCCAACAGACTTCATACTTGCCCCTCTTTCCAAAACTCTTGCATTTACCTCCCTAACAACCCCATCCATAAACAAATTAAACAACCATGGAGACATCACAAACCCCTGCCGCAAACCTACATTCACTGAGAACAAATCACTTTCCTCTCTTCCGACACGTACACATGCCTTACATCCTCGATAAAAACTTTTCACTGCTTCTAACAACTTTCCTCCCACACCATATATTCTTAATACCTTCCACAGAGCATCTCTATCAACTCTATCATATGCCTTCTCCAGATCCATAAATGCTGCATACAAATCCCTTTGCTTTTCTAAGTATTTCTCACATACATTCTTCAAAGCAAACACCTGATCCACACATCCTCTACCACTTCTGAAACCACACTGCTCTTCCCAAATCTGATGCTCTGTACATGCCTTCACCCTATCAATCAATACCCTCCCATATAATTTACCAGGAATACTCAACAAACTTATACCTCTGTAATTTGAGCACTCACTCTTATCCCCTTTGCCTTTGTACAATGGCACTATGCACGCATTCCGCCAATCCTCAGGCACCTCACCATGAGTCATACATACATTAAATAACCTTACCAACCAGTCAACAACAGTCATCCCCTTTTTTAATAAATTCCACTGCAATACCATCCAAACCTGCTGCCTTGCCGGCTTTCATCTTCCGCAAAGCTTTCACTACCTCTTCTCAGTTTACCAAATCATTTTCCCTAACCCTCTCACTTTGCACACCACCTCGACCAAAACACCCTATATCTGCCACTCTATCATCAAACACATTCAACAAACCTTCAAAATACTCACTCCATTCCCTTCTCACATCACCACTACTTGTTATCACCTCCCCATTTGCGCCCTTCACTGAAGTTCCCATTTGCCCCCTTGTCTTACGCACTTTATTTACCTCCTTCCAGAACATCTTTTTATTCTCCCTAAAATTTAATGATACTCTCTCACCCCAACTCTCATTTGCCCTTTTTTTCACCTCTTGCACCTTTCTCTTGACCTCCTGTCTCTTTCTTTTATACATCTCCCACTCAATTGCATTTTTTCCCTGCAAAAATCGTCCAAATGCCTCTCTCTTCTCTTTCACTAATACTCTTACTTCTTCATCCCACCACTCACTACCCTTTCTAATCAACCCACCTCCCACTCTTCTCATGCTACAAGCATCTTTTGCGCAATCCATCACTGATTCCCTAAATACATCCCATTCCTCCCCCACTCCCCTTACTTCCATTGTTCTCACCTTTTTCCATTCTGTACTCAGTCTCTCCTGGTACTTCCTCACACAGGTCTCCTTCCCAAGCTCACTTACTCTCACCACCCTCTTCACCCCAACATTCACTTTTCTTTTCTGAAAACCCATACAAATCTTCACCTTAGCCTCCACAAGATAATGATCAGGTTATAGTGATGGGTGATTTGAATGCAAAGGTGAGTAATGTGGCAGTTGAGGGAATAATTGGTATACATGGGGTGTTCAGTGTTGTAAATAGAAATGGTGAAGAGCTTGTAGATTTATGTGCTGAAAAAGGAATGATGATTGGGAATACCTGGTTTAAAAAGCGAGATATACATAAGTATACTTATCTAAGTAGGAGAGATGGCCAGAGAGCGTTATTGGATTACGTGTTAATTGACAGGCCTGCGAAAGAGAGACTTTTGGATGTTAATGTGCTGAGAGGTGGAACTGGAGGGATATATATATATATATATATATATATATATATATATATGTGTGTGTGTGTGTGTGTGTGTGTGTGTGTGTGTACACATCCACACTTGCTGCCTACATCCATTCCCGTCGCCAGCCCGCCACACAAGAAATGGCACCTGCCTCTCCCCGATGATGTAAGTGAGAGGAACGAGAAAAACGGGAACGATAACGCCAGTCTAAACGAGAAGAAAAGCGACGCCAAACAAAGGAAGGTGGGTGGGCTACACTCAGCTTCAGATTACTCAGGATCAAGAGACCAAGACTGAAGAACACGATGCACGGGAATTGAATATTGTGACCCGTGTGAGAGCCAAGGGAACCTTTCTTCCTCCGTTCGATGAAAGCAAAGACGACTTGAACGCCTACTTTCGTCTCTTCGAGTTGTTTGCTTACACTTCTAACTGCCTGAGGGATTGCTGGGCGATCATTGTTAGTACCTGCTTGAAAGCAGTGGTCCTGGAGGTTCATTCTTGACTTGGATACGACGGATTACGAGCAGGTTAAAAGAGCATTAATGAGGAAGTTTGTTTTACCAAGAACTATTCCAGTTTGTTACGTGGTTCACTGATTACCCAAACTATTCGACAGAACTTTCGATTTGTGGAAAGACGTTTGATGCCTCATCTTAATATGTCTGGCAGAACTATAGATATTGTCGGCCTGGGGGAAACTCCTCCAGATCTTCCTAAAGGAGCTGCATGACCTAACCAAGAGAACGTGGTGTGGAAACCAATAAAATCTCCGGTTACCATGTTTCAAATATAATAAGATAGGACGCCATCAATTGTCCCTTACAATCTAGAAAAAATAAGGGATCACAGCATGTTTTTATGTGCCAGGAGGTACAGTCACTTATAAAAGTTCGTGGGGGTCTGTGTGTGCGTGGGACTGTGCAGTGCCCACCTCTTTCTGGATGGCGAGTCTGTATAACGACGTGACAACGCACATATCCATACACATGGCAGAACTGTGACGTTGATGTAATAAAAGTAAGAAAAAATTATGTTTGTTAATCATGTGTTATCGGTAGTCATAATCAGTTATATATTCAGTGTTGTATGATAGGATATGAAGGTTAGAGCCACTACGATATCTAAGCGGTGACGACGGTAGTGCAGGTCGAGATGCATTCGAATCGTTTCGAGAATTTGCTTCGTATCCACATGAATAACGTTGTCGGCCATTAAGAAGCAAACGCGCACAGTATCTATCATTAACGTTGTCTAGCAAATCTTCCTCATAATTTCCTCGATATATCCAATGAAAACCAAATCTGAACACTAGGTAATCAAACATTCTAAGTAGACCAAGACTCGAAACAATGAGCAGTGAAGCAGTCTATACAGTGGCAGAGTATCACTAACGTAGGACGGCGTCATTCCCGGTGTACATCACCATGCTGGTTAAACGTTACTCACCTTTCGCTCTGCAGCAAGTTTCCATCTTCGCCGGCTGTCTAAGCTTTGCATCATGTCTGGGGCAAGTGGTGGGCAGAAACGTGAGAAGAATTTGGCTATGCAAGAAAGGATTGCACTAATAAACTGCTGACCTGCAGCTTTCACGTAGCGAACCAGAAGCGGATGATCTATGACCAACAACAATGGAGGTGACAGACCGTTTTCAAGAGGTGATTAATGAGAAGGAAAAGAAGAGGAGGCGAGAGCCAGCAAAGCAAAGGGAAGAAAGTGATAGTGACGAGATCCAGAACGACAAGAAAAAAATGAATACATAAGGAGAAAGCAGAAAGAATAATTCTACTGGGAACCGAACGCAGCAGGTTGGTCAAATGAATCCTGGTGACAGAACCAATGTGACCAGCAACCCAGGTGAGGAAACAGCTCAGGTACGAGGAGGTTGAACTTTCCAAGTGACTTACGCATGACATTCTATGAGCGGTTGCCATGGAGGGTTGCTAAGCTGGGAAGGCAGCATAAAAAGTTCAAACTCCTCTCATGGAAGGTCGTACTAATTCCCATCTGACTGTGGCTGGGGATGAAGCAGTAAAGTTTCTGACGACGACAGGGTTTGAGGAGGTGATATTAACGATACCTCAAGACACAGAACAACACAACAAGGTGATTGTATTCATGTATCCGGTTATACTGGATCCTGATTTCCTTCTTTATGATACATGATTCGTTTGGACAAAGAGACATGAAATCCGGAATGAAAAGAACCAAGTGGCAGCCTTGATGAAGGGAGACGTTCCGGAGAAGATATTCATCTCTGGAATAAGGTACAGGAAAATTGCAAAGTTCATCAAGCAGCCTGTTTTGTCTTACAAGTGCAGTTGGTGGGGCCATATGGCCTGGAAATGCCAAAGTGAATATCATTGCCGTTACTGTGGAAAAAAGAGCATAATTCAATGGAATGTGGAAATGAAATAAAGTCTGGGCAACGTGTTGCGCCGCCCTGTTGTAACTGTGGCTGTGCGCATGATGCAGGTTTACCTATTTGCATTAGACCACAGGTGCGCGGCGCCCAGTGGCAGACCGTGGAGGAAATGCAGCAGCGGGAAAGGGAAGACGAACAAGGAGTTACAGAAAAGACAACGTTACCATCAACTGAGAACGTGTGGGAGAAGAGAATGGAACAGAATGACACGTTGAAGGTGACAAGAAATGATGCAAGGGCTGCACCGAAAACTACTCCAGAAGATAAGATAAATGACAAACTCAGTGATGCGTATGGTGTACTAAGTAGTTCAACTCCGGCAAGAAATTCAGGCACTTAAGAAAAAGGTAGAGGACAATTAGAATGTAATTGCTGATCTTTGTGAACATAAAAAGGCGGACGAGGGAAAAGAGAGAAGGCTCAAAACAAAACAGTGATAGATGCTGATCACCCATCCTGGCTCTAGGGGGTGGAAATGTGGACATTAGGAAAGATATAACCTGCAGGTGGGTTGACATCCATGAAGTATTACATGATAAGGTATTAACACGAGTAAAAGATGTGATGGACCAATTTGTGAATGAGAGAGTAAGGTTAGTTTCAGTTGAAAATAGGAAAAATAGATGACCATAGATTAAGTATTCTTTCATGGAATGTAAATAGCTTACGTACTAAGACCACAGATGTGCATGCTTATGCGCTGTTGTATAAGGTGGATGTTATAGCTCAACAAGAAACGGGCACACAGGATGGTAGTTTGATTAGTCTGCGTGATCATTAGTGTTTCTGTTCATCAGCTGATCAAAGAAATAATACAACAGGACTGTTAACGTATGTTCGTAAAAATGCGCCGGTTGAATTAGTGTTAGCTAGCAATCAGAATGGGGTTGAAAGTTTATGTGTTAAAGTTTACCTCCAAGGAAGATCTATATGTATTATTGATATTTATGTGCATCTTCAAAGTTTGTGTGTTGAAGTCTACCTCCAAGGAAGATCTTCATGTACTGTTAATATTTATGTACATCCTTAAAGTTTGTGTGTTGAAATTTACCTCCAAGAGAGATCTACATGTATTGTTAATATTTATGTACATCCTCAAAGTGTGGTTATGATGATATGCCAGAGTGTTTATTTACTAATGACTGTGTCTTGGTTGGTGATATTAATGCAAGACGTGAAGGTTTGGGTACTGTAGGACTCAGCAATATTAATGGTAGAAGATGGTTACATGTGTTAGGAGAGTCTGATGATGTTGAAATATTGGGTAATGATGAGCCTGCCCATATACGTGGAGGAAGAGTAGATTATGCGGTACTCCTCAACACAGGTGGAATGAGGACGAGTGCCGAGATGGTTAGGGATTTGCTCAGTGATCACTTTGCTTTACGAGTCTTTGTACATGTCAGTAAAATACAGAAACGTATTGAGCTTAAAAGATATTGCTTGTTGGATGACAAAAAGGAGGAACTGTCGCTACTGTACAGGATTGATACACAGGTTATGAACCAAGAGATGTACATAGCCATATTGATGACTTATTACATATCATTGCTTCTGTGCTGACGACCAAAAATTGTAGTTATGAAGGCGAAATTATTATGGGGGCCGGAATGTGTATTTCAAAGACAAGTTATTGCAGGATTGGAGTAAATTACTCAGAAAGGCGCATAAAGATTCAAGTGCAAATCCTAATGATAATGAAATTAAGGAAGCGCTGAAGCCTGCTGTATTGTGCACTGAAGTAAAGCAAAAAGCAAGGAATAAGTATTAGATGGACTCTTTATGGAGAATCAGAAAACAAAAGAGCTTGAGTGACATCTGGAGGGAAGTAGATAAAGTTCGAGGCTGTTGGAAGCAAGAGCAACAGCCACGATGATCCACAAGCCAGGGCCAATCAACTGGGCTGAAGCGGCCAGTTTTGCAGAGTTCCCACCTGTAGTGCAGGGATCATTATGTTGTAAAATTAGGTTTAGGAAGGAACTAGTACTGAGTCAGCGTACACTGGAAGATGATACATGTGTGCCAATAACGAGAGGCAAATTATTATATGCGATTAAGAATGGGAAATGTACTTCACCAGGGGAGGATGGAGTAACATATGACATTATTAAATGCACAGCTAGCATTAGGGAGGGGCCCCTTCTAGACTTGTTCAATATGTCATACAATGAAGGTTGTATTCCACTCAAGTGAACAAAAGCAGTAATCCTACCAATACCAAAATTTGATGGAGATTTTCGACCAATATCCCTAACCTCCTGTTTTAGGAAAATGATAGAGAGAATGATATTGAACAGATTGTTATATAAAGCTGAAAATCTTTTATCGTCCAATTCACATGGGTTTATGAGAAGAAAAAACACTGCTGATTATGTCATGAAGAGTTTGAGTAATTGTGAGGCTACATGTAGAACATTTGTCGATTTAAAAAGGGGCATTTGATTGAGCAAATAAAGAAGTTTTACTTGAAGAAATTGTTAACTTGGGTGTTCCCAGGAAGTTGCTGAAATGGATTGACGATTATTTAAGTAACAGAAAGACTGGAGTTTGGTTTCAAGGTTGGTATTCAGAAGAGAGAGACATGGAGTTAGGAACTCCACAGTGACGTGTCCTTAGCCCTACTCTTTTTGATATGCTGATGAACATAATAGCTCGGCAAGAATTTCCCAGATATACTCAAGTCATAATATATGCTGATGATACCCTGTTACAATGTACAGGTATGAGTATCATGCAACAGACTTTAGACGCTTTGAGCATACTTTGCTGTAGAACGGGTATTGTAATTATGATGAGAAAACTAAGCATCAAGTTAAGAATTTGGAACAGAGGGATTTATTCTTGAATGGAATAAGGTTAGAAAAAGTTGACGTGTATGAATATCTTGGTATGAACATTGGGTACACAGGCAGCCGTAGAGTTAGGGAGATACAATATCTGGAGAATGCATGCATAGGACTTTTAAGGCCACTGAGAGGTTTAGCGTGGGGTGGAAATGGCGTTGGTGTCCCAGTTTCAAGGATGGTGTACATCAGCACAGTACGATCAGTTACTGACTATGCAACATTATGTACAGTAAGAGGAATATTCACAAACTTGAAGTCATATAAAACAAGGCCCTGAGAAAAGTGTTATGTTATCAACGAAACACTAGAGTACAAATCATGAAGACGGAGTTTAATTTATCAAGTATTGAACATAGGATAAAGGAACTTGTTGTAGCTGCTGCTTTCAGATCCATTAGGAGAAATGCAGATGATAAACTTTCTCGCGCAGTGATGTATTTGAGTGAAAAGAGAGATTTTGGTAATGTGTCCAAGTATGCAAGCACTTTGTAATATGTTATGAGGGAGTAAGGAGCTAATAAACATCGTGTTTCCTTACCAACTTACATAAGGTTCAGACTATGACAAGAAGGATGCATCGTAGTAGATATCTCACAGCTTGAGTGGAGAAAAGCTGAATGCCATCCCAGTCATTTACAAAATGTCTCTTTTTTTAGAAAATATTTAGCTTCACCAGACGCAATTCTGTGATGGATTAGTCTTGCATGATGGCCGAGCGGGATGTGGTGTTTTCATTGGGGCTCTGGCTGAGTTACATGCAATCTCTGAGGGTCTTCAGATTGCTATAGAGAAATGTAAAGATACGTATTTCTTTGTGGACACTAGAAGTGCACTGAAGGCCTTGCAGAGTAAGCACCCACGTAACTGCCATGTTCTTAACAATTTTAAACGTCTGGTTATAGTAGTGTAAGAGATGAAATGTGATGTACAGTGTATATGGATTTCATCACATGCAGAGATTCATTTTAATGAAGTGGCTGAGGGGTTGGCCAGAAAAGATGCACATAGATGTTGTTTGTTATGAGAGTAAAGGAATGATAAAGAGTGAAATGAAAAGAATAAGAGAAGAATGGGAAAATGTAAGTATAGGTGTAATTGCTGAAAATAGTTTGATTCTACAACATTATTTATATGTGTTAAATAACACTAATGTAACTGACGTCTGTGGATAATATGTTGATGAGACTACGACTGGGGTCTGAATATTATTGGCAGTTAAGTGGAGGGACTGGTTGATCCTGTCAACTTTGCCAAATGAGGGCTGGACATACATCAGAACATTAGGTATTAGGTGGTGAAAAAATCAGTCATACAGAAACAATGCAATTAGTAATTCAAAAGAACAAGTTTCTTGGACGATTGTTAATGGTGTGATTAATAGATTTCTTGCACAGTACAAAAACCTTGCACCAAGGTTGTAACATCCTTGTCATGAGTTCAGGGGTTTTAGAATGAGGGCCATTGTTTGTTTGTTTGTTTTCTTTGCACTGTATATATCTACACAAAAGCTATGATTTTTGTAGATATTTTGTTGTAAATCCTGCTGGGAGATGAAGATGAGGAGAGGAATAGTACACTACCCCGTCCTTCTGATGTATGTATGTCAATAGATATTTCAATTTTCACTGACGGAGGATATATTGTATAATCATGCATAGCATCTCATTAGCCATAGGTGTTGTCATTGCCGCTTACCCGGTGATCATGCGGTGGTCGCTGTGGTGTCGAGAGGGGACCTAAAGGTGGAGATGGGGGTAGGAAACTGGGCGTAAACAGTTTTCCATTAAGGACAATACATTGCAATACGACGTTTGATATTCATAGAGCGTAATCGGTCGACATCGAGTAAATGTACTGTGAAGATTTCGTATGTTGATCATATATAACATTTCATTACTATATTAACAAATGACTTTAACCTCAACTACCATAGCAGAGCAGAAACTTAACTCTTGACCCCTTCCCTCTAGGATTTACCTGGTTTACAACCGCCTCTTTACCTCCCTCCTCCTCCACTCTTCCTCTGTGGTCTTCCTGAGAATTTAAATTCATATGTCACTCATACACCTGCACATGTGAAAACTATATGACGTAACGCAACGCTTGCACACACATTTGTTACCCTCAATCATGTCCCGAGTGAACACACGATTCCTACAGTTTCACCGTGTATGGTCGTGTGTGGGTTGTCTAGTGTCTACATACCTGTCAGCATATTGAAATCGTGTGTCACATAAATCTTAAAGTACGCAATGTGTGACCATATACAGTAATATAGTGGTATTCTTTGTAGAATAAGTAACCATTTCCATGGATGACATGCACTACATTGTGACACTGTGTTTACCTTCAGTATTGAACTAACACAACAGTGAAACAAATCGTATTAGCAATAATGTGTTTATTTCTCTGTGAATAATAAAATGCAACACAACATGACCAAAACAACTCACTTGTTGTAGTGGCTACATCCAATAATGTCTAACCCTATGTTATGCCAACATGTATTAACTGAGAAAAATATGTAAAGCAAATGTTATTGATACCAATAATAAATTTATGCTGATGTTACTAATGGCAATATCAAAACATAAATTTTTCAAAAGAAACATTACAAAGGATCATACGAATATCAGTAATGTCATGTTTATTGTAAATAACACAAAGCACCATGACATTCGACATAGAAATGACAGTTAATATATGGCATACACAGCTTACCATGAACTGCACCACTTGTTCAGTCACATGCACCCAGCCAAACCATCACTATGAATTACATTATTTTCTTCTCATTACCTTTACCTGAACATCCAGTTAACGATATTACAGACGGACCAAGCGATTGATATTTTCCCCATCCCTTATTTGCCTCATCATTTGTATTCATCCTGTCTGGAAGTGAATTAACAAAATGTTGACATTAGTGTGGTTAACGTTTCCAATTTTCCCATTCGGCAGTGACGTGATTTACTAGAGCTACCTGGTCTCGTTCGTCTTGTGTATAACATGTTCTCTCCATCTTTGTTCACACATTTTTAATTGCGTTGACGTCACACCATTTGGTTGCAATACCCGAATATCTGGGTGTTCAACAACCCAAACTTTGACCAAGCAGTTGGTGTGGATGAAGCTTTTATCATGAACAAATCGAACTGGGTTAGGAACACAAATGGCTGCAGCACAGATGGAAGGGATGATCTTCCAAGTGTTTGTTTATATTTCTCTGAATTAAGGAAACCGTCTTCGTGTCAAGTGTCCTAGTCCCCCAGACCACAACCAATCATGGAAGCTCACACTACAGCGTCCACTACTTCTCAGTTCTTGCATGTTCTGTTCCGCATACCTGGAGTTCAGAGTCGTCAGCAAACACGAACCTTGCTGCAGTTGTCATGAAAAATTCATTTTCTGTCCAGATCACATAGTTCCAAAAATTTGCAACATACGCATCATAGCGTCTAGCAATTTCCAGTTGTGATTCCTTATTTGTCAGCGTTAGTTTTCCTTCTTAGCCGGGATACAACACCTTATACCGCACTCATTAAGATGACGACTCGTTGTTTCGGGATGACACGGTAAACCCAACTCCTGACATGTCAACGGTTGATTTGAGCGGCCTCTCTATCACATCTTGGACAATTTGCTGATCATCCTCAGGTTATCAATCGTGGTCGACTACTTCTTGGACGGGTAGCTACAGTTCCCTTCCCATCTGATCGTCGTATCCACTTGGTCACAGTTTTAACATTTTAACGTGTAACGTTGAGCCCTGTGGTCCGTGCAGTGGCTGTCTCTGTCATTCCAGCGTCTCTCATGCCAATGATAACTCCACGTTTGCTAGCAACCTCGGGACGGTCTGTACGGTGCGTTGGCCTATGGACTCTCTGTTAGATCCGACAAGGCATAGATAATACTATCACCCCATGTGTTACAGAGCAGGTTTCCAACATATGATCCCAGTCGACTGTTCACCTGGCCCTACACATTAACTCACGTGTCAATTTATTCTAAAGTCAGATATGGTGACATTGCAACTCAGCACAGTAATGAATGATGAGCTAGAATTTCTTATTTCTAGTTTTGTCAGTCTAAGTAATTACGTATTTGATTATGTTAGATTAGATGGAGGATATCACGTGTGTGAGGTTACAACTCCTCACCAATACTTTATTACCGACGACTCTTATGTGTATGAAGGCGATCATTACGTGGGAGGTAGCGGGGACAGCAGTAATGGCAGTTATATGCTCAGAATTTGGCAGTTTTTTGATTATACGTGTATAAAGCACTGGAAATATGATTTACAAGAATTATATATATATATATATATATATATATATATATATATATATATATATATATATATATATATATATATATATATATGTATATATATATATATATATATATATATATATATATATATATATATATATATATATATATATATATATATATATATATATATGTATATATATATATATATATATATATATATATATATATATATATATATATATATATATATATATATATATATATATATATTTCTTTTTTTTTTTTTTTGCTTTGTCGCTGTCTCCCGCGTTTGCGAGGTAGCGCAAGGAAATAGACGGAAGAAAATGGCCCAACCCACCCCCATACACATGTATATACATATGTCCACACACGCAAATATACATACCTACACAGCTTTCCATGGTTTACCCCAGACGCTTCACATGCCCTGATTCAATCCACTGACAGCACTTCAACCCCGGTATACCACATCGATCCAATTCACTCTATTCCTTGCCCTCCTTTCACCCTCCTGCATGTTCAGGCCCCGATCACACAAAATCTTTTTCACTCCATCTTTCCACCTCCAATTTGGTCTCCCACTTCTCCTCGTTCCCTCCACCTCCGACACATATATCCTCTTGGTCAATCTTTCCTCACTCATTCTCTCCATGTGCCCAAACCATTTCAAAACACCCTCTTCTGCTCTCTCAACCACGCTCTTTTTATTTCCACACATCTCTCTTACCCTTACGTTACTTACTCGATCAAACCACCTCACACCACACATTGTCCTCAAACATCTCATTTCCAGCACATCCATCCTCCTGCGCACAACTCTATCCATAGCCCACGCCTCGCAACCATACAACATTGTTGGAACCACTATTCCTTCAAACATACCCATTTTTGCTTTCCGAGATAATGTTCTCGACTTCCACACATTCTTCAAGGCTCCCAGAATTCTCGCCCCCTCCCCCACCCTCTGATCCACTTCCGCTTCCATGGTTCCATCCGCTGCCAGATCCACTCCCAGATATCTAAAACACTTTACTTCCTCCAGTTTTTCTCCATTCAAACTTACCTCCCAATTGACTTGACCCTCAACCCTACTGTACCTAATAACCTTGCTCTTATTCACATTTACTCTTAACTTTCTTCTTTCACACACTTTACCAAACTCAGTCACCAGCTTCTGCAGTTTCTCACATGAATCAGCCACCAGCGCTGTATCATCAGCGAACAACAACTGACTCACTTCCCAAGCTCTCTCATCCCCAACAGACTTCATACTTGCCCCTCTTTCCAAAACTCTTGCATTCACCTCCCTAACAACCCCATCCATAAACAGATTAAACAACCATGGAGACATCACACACCCTTGCCGCAAACCTACATTCACTGAGAACCAATCACTTTCCTCTATTCCTACACGTACACATGCCTTACATCCTCGATATATATATATATATATATATATATATATATATATATATATATATATATATATATATATTTCTTTTTTTTTTTTGCTTTGTCGCTGTCTCCCGCGTTTGCGAGGTAGCGCAAGAAAATAGACGAATGACAACGGCCCAACCCACCCCCATACACATGTATATACATATGTCCACACACGCAAATATACATACCTACACAGCTTTCCATGGTTTACCCCACACGCTTCACATGCCCTGATTCAATCCACTGACAGCACTTCAACCCCGGTATACCACATCGATCCAATTCACTCTATTCCTTGCCCTCCTTTCACCCTCCTGCATGTTCAGGCCCCGATGACACAAAATCTTTTTCACTCCATCTTTCCACCTCCAATCTGGTCTCCCACTTCTCGTTCCCTCCACCTCCGACACATATATCCTCTTGGTCAATCTTTCCTCACTCATTCTCTCCATGTGCCCAAACCATTTCAAAACACCCTCTTCTGCTCTCTCAACCACGCTCTTTTTATTTCCACACATCTCTCTTACCCTTACGTTACTTACTCGATCAAACCACCTTACACAACACATTGTCCTCAAACATCTCATTTCCAGCACATCCATCCTCCTGTGCACAACTCTATCCATAGCCCACGCCTCGCAGCCATACAACATTGTTGGAACCACTATTCCTTCAAACATACCCATTTTTGCTTTCCGAGATAATGTTCTCGACTTCTACACATTCTTCAAGGCTCCCAGAATTCTCGCCCCCTCCCCCACCCTCTGATCCACTTCCGCTTCCATGGTTCCATCCGCTGCCAGATCCACTCCCAGATATCTAAAATACTTTACTTCCTCCAGTTTTTCTCCATTCAAACTTACCTCCCAATTGACTTGACCCTCAACCCTACTGTACCTAATAACCTTGCTCTTATTCACATTTACTCTTAACTTTCTTCTTTCACACACTTTACCAAACTCAGTCACCAGCTTCTGCAGTTTCTCACATGAATCAGCCATCAGCGCTGTATCATCAGCGAACAACAACTGACTCACTTCCCAAGCTCTCTCATCCCCAACAGACTTCATACTTGCCCCTCTTTCCAAAACTCTTGCATTCACCTCCCTAACAACCCCATCCATAAACAGATTAAACAACCATGGAGACATCACACACCCTTGCCGCAAACCTACATTCACTCAGAACCAATCACTTTCCTCTATTCCTACACGTACACATGCCTTACATCCTCGATATATATATATATATATATATATATATATATATATATATATATATATATATATATATATATATATATATATATATATATATATTTCTTTTTTCTTTTTGCTTTGTCGCTGTCTCCCGCGTTTGCGAGGTAGCGCAAGAAAATAGACGAAAGAAAATGGCCCAACCCACCCCCATACACATGTATATACATATGTCCACACACGCAAATATACATACCTACACAGCTTTCCATGGTTTACCCCAGACGCTTCACATGCCCTGATTCAATCCACTGACAGCACTTCAACCCCGGTATACCACATCGATCGATCCAATTCACTCTATTCCTTGCCCTCCTTTCACCCTCCTGCATGTTCAGGCCCCGATCACACAAAATCTTTTTCACTCCATCTTTCCACCTCCAATCTGGTCTCCCACTTCTCGTTCCCTCCACCTCCGACACATATATCCTCTTGGTCAATCTTTCCTCACTCATTCTCTCCATGTGCCTAATCCATTTCAAAACACCCTCTTCTGCTCTCTCAACCACGCTCTTTTTATTTCCACACATCTCTCTTACCCTTACGTTACTTACTCGATCAAACCACCTCACACCACACATTGTCCTCAAACATCTCATTTCCAGCACATCTATCCTCCTGTGCACAACTCTATCCATAGCCCACGCCTCGCAACCATACAACATTGTTGGAACCACTATTCCTTCAAATATACCCATTTTTGCTTTCCGAGATAATGTTCTCGACTTTCACACATTCTTCAAGGCTCCCAGAATTCTCGCCCCCTCCCCCACCCTCTGATCCACTTCCGCTTCCATGGTTCCATCCGCTGCCAGATCCACTCCCAGATATCTAAAACACTTTACTTCCTCCAGTTTTTCTCCATTCAAACTTACCTCCCAATTGACTTGACCCTCAACCCTACTGTACCTAATAACCTTGCTCTTATTCACATTTACTCTTAACTTTCTTCTTTCACATACTTTACCAAACTCAGTCACCAGCTTCTGCAGTTTCTCACATGAATCAACCACCAGCGCTGTATCATCAGCGAACAACAACTGACTCACTTCCCAAGCTCTCTCATCCCCAACAGACTTCATACTTGCCCCTCTTTCCAAAACTCTTGCATTTACCTCCCTAACAACCCCATCCATAAACAAATTAAACGACCATGGAGACATCACACACTCCTGCCGCAAACCTACATTCACTCAGAACCAATCACTTTCCTCTCTTCCTACACGTACACATGCCTTACATCCTCGATAAAAACTTTTCATTGCTTCTAACAACTTGCCTCAAACACCATATATTCTTAATACCTTCCACAGAGCATCTCTATGAACTCTATCATAGGCCTTCTCCAGATCCATAAATGCTACATACCAATGCATTTGCTTTTCTAAGTATTTCTCACATACATTCTTCAAAGCAAACACCTGATCCACACATCCTCTACCACTTCTGAAACCACACTGCTCTTCCCCAATCTGATGCTCTGTACATGCCTTCACCCTCTCAATCAATACCCTCTCATATAATTTACCAGGAATACTCAACAAACTTATACCTCTGTAATCTGAGCACTCACTCTTATCCCCTTTGTCTTTGTACAATGGCACTATGCACGCATTCCGCCAATCTTCAGGCACCTCACCATGAGTTATACATACATTAAATAACCTTACCAACCAGTCAATA
Organism: Panulirus ornatus; assembly: GCF_036320965.1. Taxonomy (NCBI): domain Eukaryota; kingdom Metazoa; phylum Arthropoda; class Malacostraca; order Decapoda; family Palinuridae; genus Panulirus; species Panulirus ornatus. The sequence continues at coordinate 34,707,588 of NC_092242.1, forward strand.
ATACAGTCACCCTCTTTTTTAATAAATTCCACTGCAATACCATCCAAACCTGCTGCCTTGCCGGCTTTCATCTTCCGCAAAGCTTTTACTACCTCTTCTCTGTTTACCAAATCATTTTCCCTAACCCTCTCACTTTGCACACCACCTCGACCAAAACACCTTATATCTGCCACTCTGTCATCAAACACATTCAACAAACCTTCAAAATACTCACTCCATCTCCTCACATCCCCACTACTTGTTATCACCTCCCCATTTGCGCCTTGCACTGAAGTTCCCATTTGCTCCCCTGTCTTACGCACTTTACCTCCTTCCAGAACATCTTTTTATTCTTCCTAAAATTTAATGATACTCTCTCACCCCAACTCTCATTTGCCCTCTTTTTCACCTCTTGCACCTTTTTCTTGACCTCCTGTCTTTTTCTTTTATACATCTCCCACTCAATTGCATTTTTTCCCTGCAAAAATCGTCCAAATGCCTCTGTCTTCTCTTTCACTAATAATCTTACTTCTTCATCCCACCACTCACTACCCTTTCTAATCAACCCACCTCCCACTCTTCTCATGCCACAAGCATCTTTTGCGCAATCCATCATTGATTCCCTAAATACATCCCATTCCTCCCCCACTCCCCTTACTTCCATTGTTCTCACCTTTTTCCATTCTGTACTCAGTCTCTCTTGGTACTTCCTCACACAAGTCTTCTTCCCAAGCTCACTTACTCTCACCACCCTCTTCACCCCCACATATATATATATATATATATATATATATATATATATATATATATATATATATATATATATATATATATATATATATATATATATATATATGAGTTATGATTATCCACTGCATTACTTTGTTATGGAGAATATTGGCAATTGTGTAGTTAGAAATTACAGTTTCGGAGACAAAGTCACCACACTAAACCTAAATTCTGTATGTAGTATAACAGGTTCGTCGCAAATAGTATTTGTTTACACTTGGTTAGGTTAGGTTAGGTTAGGTTAGGTTAGGTAAGGTTACTACAGATTACGATATGTTGTCTGCAAGAGTAACACGCACAGGTTGTCTGTGACTACTGGGCTCTGTCTCCTGTGGTGGCTACCTTGGCCTGGTATAGGGAGATTCCCACATTTCTTGATTAGGAAGGTTAGGTTAGATTAAGTTAGGGTAGGTTTGGTTACTTAAACTTGGATCACTTTGTGTTCAAGAGGTTAAAGAAAACATCATTTGCTGCAAAAAAGTTATACAGGAACTGAGGTTTTATTTATTGATGACTGGACTCCGTCTCCAGCAGTGGGTGTCTAAAGTTCACATTTCCTAAGTAGGGTTAGGTCTAAAATAGGTTAGACATGCAATTATATGCCTCCAGTGATTCAAATACAGGTTATTACAAAATCCTGACCAGCAATATTAATACTACGAACTGATTCAGGACCATAAATGTGCCCGATGTGAGGATCATTCCAACATAATATTCATCACGGTTAACACAAAAATTACCGAAATATGAGGTCGTGTGTAAACTCTAGAACTCCCATAATATTTGCTCTGTAGTAAGTGAAAACGCAATTAACTAATGCGGTAGGCAGCTAAAGGGAAAGGAAGGCTGAGTTGAGGTTTGCGAGCTATTACACTCTCCTCGCCTCGCTTTCACGCTTTCACACACACACACACACACACACACACACACACACGCGCGCGCGCACACACACACACACACACACAGACACACACGTACATTGCCTAGTGGTCCACCTTTCCACACAATATCAGACATAAGCAACTATATAAGCATATGAGAGTCCGACCCCACCAGCATAGCAACACCACATCACACACACACAAACACAGCCCACACGTCCACATCACTACATCAACACCAAGCACATCTATGGGCCTGAATTAATTTCCAGTATTAACATTGTGGCACATGATTATGTAATAACATGTATTTTCAATCACTGGCGGCATATAATACCATTACAGATATACGGCGAGACACATACTTCAATGATTTTCTGTAGTTATTACTTGAAGACTTTCTTACCTGCTCCGTGTTTTCGCTTCAGTTCAGTGTTACCTTAGACTCGGGGTTGTTCCGTTACAACTTTGGGCAACTCAGACTGCTTCACTGCTCATTGTTTTGAGTGTGGGTCTACTTAGAATGTTTGATTACCTAGTGTTCAGATTTGGTTTTCATTGGACATATTGAGGAATATATGACGAAAATATGCTAAACAGCATTAATGTAGGTACTGTGTGCGTTTAGCTTTTAATGGTTTACAACATTATTCATGAGGAAACGAAACAAATTTTCGAAACGATTCGAACATATCTCAACCTGCACTACCGTCGTCACCGCTTAGATATTGAAGTGGCTCTAACTTTCATATCTTATTATACAACACTGAATATATAACTGATTATGACTACCGATAACACATGATTGACAAACATAATCTTTTCTTACTTTATTACATCAACGTCACAGTTCTGCGGTGTGTACGTTCTGCCGTTGTTATAGCGTTATACAGAATACAGACTCACCGTCCAGAGAGGGTTGGGGACTGCGCAGGCCCACACACACACACGGACCCCCACGAGCTTTCATGAGTGACTGTACCAGGTACGGGAGCGGTTGTACCAAGCTACATGAAGGACAGTATATGTTCACACCAACTTCATGGAGTACGGGCTGAAGTGGTAAGTAGACCTGCCAACATGACTGTACTCCGAGTGGCGTTGTGTGGGAAGGACACTGAAGTGCGTAGAGATCCTGAGTGTGGCACTGTGGTGGTAGGGAAGGACCTGATACCTAATAAGTGTTTCATAGGAAATACAAATAGTTTGGCTGACTAATTGTAAATAAGATTACCCATCAACCGGGTTTGATGTATGACCTTTGTTTTACTGAAATTGTACAAGTTATACTGTGTGTATATAAGAATGCACTCAAGATCTCATTATGGACAATATACAATGTGAGAATAATCTGGTGGAGGCAGTTGAGATGCAGGCCACTGTGGCCTGCCTGGACCATGTCTTCTCAGCAAAAGTGACAGTTGTTGACGTGATGGAGGATCTGAGTCTTAAAGTTTAGGACGTATGGAAGACCTAACCCAATGATGAAAGTCTTCAGCGGTGGACAGAAAAGCAAAGGAGAAAATCCTTGCTCGAGTGTGATCTCCTCGGTCACGTTACAGGCAATTCAAACCGTGAGTAAAAACGGCAGATATTTTGCTGGACGTATGTTTATTAGAGGGGATCGTTCTTACACTATTTTTGATATTCATACGAGGGTAGCGCGGAAAAGTTGTGGATTTATCAGAAAAAAATTCGACAAATAATATGGATTCTCTAAGCTAACATCTTTTGTACCCGCCGGGGCTCAAAAATTAAAAATATAGTATTAAAACGTGCATTTATAGAAAAGATCTAAAGCTGAGAATATGTATATTTTTCAAGAAGGGTAGGAGAAATTTTATAGTAATACAGTTAAAGTATTTCTGAAGCATGGAAGTAATTGAACAACTCCTTTATCTTCCCCCAAAGAATTTGAAAATGAAGCTGAGAATATGTATATTTTTAAACAGGGTAGGAGAAATTTTACAGTAATACAGTTAAAGTATTTCTGAAGCATGGAAGTAATTGAAAAACTCCTTTATCTTCCCCCAAAGAATTTGAAAATACATCATTTTTATTAATAATATCAACTATCATAAAAGAAACGCTAAAATTCTAACTGCATTATTTTTCAGCCGTAAGTGCTATGATAATGATGTCTTGAATGTAATTGACGTATATGAACAGCATTACGTAAAAATGACAACTCATTCTTCATTACAGAAATATCAGATTCGTAGATAAATGCCATTTTATTTCATGCCATTTCAGTATTAATATAGAATGAAATTTAAAGTTTATTGTGTCGTTTTCCTTCAAGATATAACAGATAGTCTATTGTATGCAGGGCTTCCCATATTTTTGAAGTATTTTACTTCAGAAATAAGAAGTACAATATTTCATAAATAGCCCAGAACTCACGACCTGGACCCACGTGGCTGCAGTGTGAGTTCCATCATTACTCCTTCCCAACCACACAACCACATAAGACGATGTGCTTTTTTAAGTTATCAATTCTTTTTTCGAGTCAAATTTTTGCAGAGTATTTCTACTTTGAAAGGTTGTTCTTATATATCCATCTCTACCTTCTTGGCCATACACTTTCGTTCATGCTTCCGTTATCAATTCTGTGTGGCGTTTTGCTGCCTGTGTGGTGTTGCATATTGAGATAATCATCTTCACTGGGAATGTCACTCATGATGATGTTCCAGATTGTTTCATCTTCGATGTCCATTGTTAAAGGCGGCTCTGTGACATTAATATTGTATCAATCAATCCTCTCATAATATCACTTTGTACCGACATCAATCACAGGAACTTCAAAAGGTCCAACACTGCTTCTCTTTTCTTTTCTTGCTCGCAATGTCCTCCATCGCAGTTCACGAACAAAGTTTCTCTCATCAAGAATCATGTTAATGAGAATGTTTTCAGGCTGGCAGAAGAATGCATTTCTCTAAATAACAGGTTCACATTTTGCTTGACTTTGCTAGCGAAGGGGCAACTACGGACAATGGTTATGTCCAAATGTTGAGCACCATATTTGATGGAGGGTTTATACTTTATCTTAACCATATAGGTGTATAAACTTTCATTATTGATTCAGTTAGCATTTGCAAAGTATTTGAAGGCTCAGATGCTGTAACATAGAGACGTATAACTTTATTCGCTATTGTCAACTACCTTGAATGAGATATTTTCCCTGGATTATGGCATGATAGTGCATCATCCAATGTACCTTTAGAGATTGCTTGATGAATATCAGATAAGTATTTTTGATCGGTACTCAGTTCATCAAAGTTTACTTCAATATTTTCTGATTCGATAACCTTTAAACTTATATCAACTGGAATTTTTTCACGGTCTGGTAACTTTTTGCCAACTTCTGCAAATCCAATTGGTCTACTTGTTTTACCATCCATGGTTGTCATTAGATGCCTTAAAGGCATTTCCTTAGCATACCAATATTTTGTTCTACAAGTGTTATTACACCATTTTTGGAGTCTGTATTTACAGAAGTGCCATCGCACCCGACTCCTCTAGGATATGTTAGATCAACATCGGATGAAATAAGAAAACATTACAATTCTTTTGCAATATCACCGCCATTACCAGAATTCGGAGTAACATGGGTGATAGATTTTGATCCTGGCTCTTATAGAAGACAAATGTGCCCTTCACTTACAACGATTTTGGAAACTTTGTTGCATATTTCTTCTCTGACAATAGTTTTATCCTTGCGACCATCAAACCAAATGACGAAAGGATTAGTTGTGTCCATCTCCCAACACTGTGACTTTCGCTGCGTGCTTTTTGCCTTTCACAGCGAATTTTGTTTCTGTCAGTAACTGAAGTGGTATTGCTTTCATCAATTCTACCTATATCCTGCAGTAGTTAACTGGAAATGCTTGCAGCTACCCAGTCTATTACGCCTATTCTTTCACAATCGCGTGCTACAGCTGAGAGATTAGAAGTCAATTTCTTTTTTAATTCAAATCTCTCCTGGTACTAGGAGGTAACCCAGTTTCCGATAGTACATATGATAATTCAACAGATGAAGATGAATGGCCTAATTCGTTATCTTGTTTGTGCTTATATTTGCGTGTGTGTGTGTGTGTGTGTGTGTGTGTGTGTTCAGACATTTTCCTAATCCTCAAGCTTTCTTGACAGTCTACACCTCCAAGTATTATCTTTCCCTCTGATCTTTGATCAATCATAGATTCATATTAGTCTCTAGGAACTTTCTTTATAGCTGGACAATTACAAGAATTGTAATCTGGACACTTACAAGCAGCAATATCAAAGAGCACTTTGCATGGCTCTGAAATTCATTGAGCTTCACTTGATACGAGGCCATATCTTCTCTATCTTTATAGTGATATAAAAGCCTCTTAAATTTTGTGTGATAATAACTATTGATCATATCTTTGATACGCTTTTTTGATACAATGAGAATTGATGCTGACTGTCAGATTTCCATAAAGTTAGCAATTATGTCAGAAATACCTGAAAATGCTGGTGCCTTTGAAGTAGAGAATAATGATTCATTTTGCTCCAACTGGCAGACTGTCATCAAATCTTCATATGTTGATAAAGCAGTTAGTTGTTCTGTTTGACCAAATATAGAGCATATAGTTGCTTGCTTAGCACTACGGCTTAACATTTCACAGATGAAAATACACATATGACACCATTCCTCTAAGAGCACTCAAATACAACTGAGAGATGAGCTATCTCTTTGCTGGTTGGACCAATGCTGTTAAAAGGGAGGACTAAAAGATTCTTGGTGTCATTGGGAGGATTGGGCTGAACTCTATAAAATTATTACTTTGCTAACTTTAGGGATTTAATAATGAAAGATCTAGGGTACCTTAACTTACATCCAATAGAATATTTTTTCTAAGACTCATCATAAATGAACTCTGAACTGTAAATACGTAATGCCCTAAGAAACATAGATTGAAATGATGATTTAACTCTGTCATGTTGTGATGAGTAATAATGGATATATGAGCATACACTGATAGGTTTTCTGCATATGCTAAAGTTTAAGTTTATCATATACAGAAAACCTACCAATGTATGCTCATATATCCATTATTACTCATCTGAACGTGACAGAGTTAAATTATCATCATTTCACTATATGCTGCTTATGGCATTACGTATTTGCAGTCCAGAATTTATTGATGATGAGTTTGAAAAGATATATTCTATTGGATCTAAGTTAAAGTACCCTAGATCTTTCATTGATAAATCCCTTAAGTTAGCAAAGACATCCTTTTATAGAGATGAAGCCATACCTCCCATTGACACCAAGAATCTTTTAGTTCTCTCATTTGATAACAATTTTACTTTACTTCCCATGTTGCTTAAATCCTTTAATGTAAATGTTGCCTTCAGCAACAGTAATATTATAAAGAATATCTTAATCAGGAACTCACCAGAAAATTCTCCTCGATGCATCTATAAAGTACCATGTAGAAATTGTAATAAGTTTTATGTTGGGTAGATTGGTAAGTATCTTTCTGTTACACTTAAGCAACATAAATATCTTATAAGAATAGGACAATAACCAAATGCCCTATCTGATCACGCTAAAACTATGATCATTACATTGACTAGAGCAATTCCATCTCAGTTATTAACTCTAACTCCAATACCACGAGAAATATCATTGATTCTTCCATTATCATATACGCAAAGAATTATAACGTTAATATAGATAAGGTTTATGCAAGTTGGATAGCTTTATTATTGATGAAATTTGTAAATAATTCCACTTCTTGTCTAAATAATAAGTTTATGATACGCTCAGTGTCTGTCTTGGACAGTCACTTGTTTACCAAATGGCGTACTAGCTACGTTTCTTCTTTGTATATTAACTAACAAATATTTCTTTCTTGAATCTCCCCTGATTATGTGATTATTACACAAGGGTGCACTTGGGAACTTATCGTGTTTCATTTCCCCGTGGATTCATAGGAATGTATTTGATCACGTGCAAAATTGTTATCCTTTCCTATATATATATATATATATATATATATATATATATATATATATATATATATATATATATATATATATATATATATATATATGTATATATATATATATATATATATATATATATATACATATATATGTATATATATATATATATATATATATATATATATATATATATATATATATATATATATATATATATATCTGTTTCCCATTTTAGAAAGTTAATACAAGGAGGGGAGGATTTCCGGCCCCCCGCTCCCGTCCCCTCTAGTCGCTTTCTACGACACGCGAGGAATACGTGGGAAGGCATATGATAGAGTTGATAGAGATGCTCTGTGGAAGGTATTAAGAATATATGGTGTGGGAGGCAAGTTGTTAGAAGCAGTGAAAAGTTTTTATCGAAGATGTAAGGCATGTGTACGTGTAGGAAGAGAGGAAAGTGATTGGTTCTCAGTGAATGTAGGTTTGCGGCAGGGGTGTGTGATGTCTCCATGGTTGTTTAATTTGTTTATGGATGGGGTTGTTAGGGAGGTAAATGCAAGAGTTTTGGAAAGAGGGGCAAGTATGAAGTCTGTTGGGGATGAGAGAGCTTGGGAAGTGAGTCAGTTGTTGTTCGCTGATGATACAGCGCTGGTGGCGGATTCATATGAGAAACTGCAGAAGCTGGTGACGGAGTTTCGTAAAGTGTGTGGAAGAAGAAAGTTAAGAGTAAATGTGAATAAGAGCAAGGTTATTAGGTACAGTAGGGTTGAGGGTCAAGTCAATTGGGAGGTGAGTTTGAATGGAGAAAAACTGGAGGAAGTGAAGTGTTTTAGATATCTGGGAGTGGATCTGTCAGCGGATGGAACCATGGAAGCGGAAGTGGATCATAGGGTGGGGGAGGGGGCGAAAATTTTGGGAGCCTTGAAAAATGTGTGGAAGTCGAGAACATTATCCCGGAAAGCAAAAATGGGTATGTTTGAAGGAATAGTGGTTCCAACAATGTTGTATGGTTGCGAGGCGTGGGCTATGGATAGAGTTGTGCGCAGGAGGATGGATGTGCTGGAAATGAGATGCTTGAGGACAATGTGTGGTGTGAGGTGGTTTGATCGAGTAAGTAACGTAAGGGTAAGAGAGATGTGTGGAAATAAAAAGAGCGTGGTTGAGAGAGCAGAAGAGGGTGTTTTGAAATGGTTTGGGCACATGGAGAGAATGAGTGAGGAAAGATTGACCAAGAGGATATATGTGTCGGAGGTGGAGGGAACGAGGAGAAGAGGGAGACCAAATTGGAGGTGGAAAGATGGAGTGAAAAGGATTTTGTGTGATCGGGGCCTGAACATGCAGGAGGGTGAAAGGAGGGCAAGGAATAGAGTGAATTGGAGCGATGTGGTATACCGGGGTTGACGTGCTGTCAGTGGATTGAACCAAGGCATGTGAAGCGTCCGGGGTAAACCATGGAAAGCTGTGTAGGTATGTATATTTGCGTGTGTGGACGTGTGTATGTACATGTGTATGGGGGGGGGGGGGTGGGCCATTTCTTTCGTCTGTTTCCTTGCGCTACCTCGCAAACGCGGGAGACAGCGACAAAGTATAAAAAAAAAAAAAAAAAAAATTATATATATATATATATATATATATATATATATATATATATATATATATATATATATATATATATATGTGTGTGTGTGTGTGTGTGTGTGTATTGCAGTGGAATTTATTAAAAAAGGGGGTGACTGTATTGTTGACTGGTTGGTAAGGTTATTTAATGTATGTATGACTCATGGTGAGGTGCCTGAGGATTGGCGGAATGCGTGCATAGTGCCATTGTACAAAGGCAAAGGGGATAAGAGTGAGTGCTCAAATTACAGAGGTATAAGTTTGTTGAGTATTCCTGGTAAATTATATGGGAGGGTATTGATTGAGAGGGTGAAGGCATGTACAGAGCATAAGATTGGGAAAGAGCAGTATGGTTTCAGAAGTGGTAGAGGATGTGTGGATCAGGTGTTTGCTTTGAAGAATGTATGTGAGAAATAATTAGAAAAGCAAATGGATTTGTATGTAGCATTTATGGATCTGGAGAAGGCATATGATAAGAGTTGATAGAGATGCTCTGTGGAAGGTATTAAGAATATATGGTTTGGGAGGCAAGTTGTTAGAAGCAGTGAAAAGTTTTTATCGAGGATGTAAGGCATGTGTACGTGTAGGAAGAGAGAAAAGTGATTGGTTCTCAGTGAATGTAGGTTTGCGGCAGGGGTGTGTGATGTCTCCATGGTTGTTTAATTTGTTTATGGATGGGGTTGTTAGGGAGGTGAATGCAAGAGTTTTGGAAAGAGGGGCAAGTATGAAGTCTGTTGGGGATGAGAGAGCTTGGGAAGTGAGTCAGTTGTTGTTCGCTGATGATACAGCGCTGGTGGCTGATTCATGTGAGAAACTGCAGAAGCTGGTGACTGAGTTTGGTAAAGTGTGTGAAAGAAGAAAGTTAAGAGTAAATGTGAATATGAGCAAGGTTATTAGGTACAGTAGGGTTGAGGGTCCAGTCAATTGGGAGGTGAGTTTGAATGGAGAAAAACTGGAGGAAGTGAAGTGTTTTAGATATCTGGGAGTGGATCTGGCAGCGGATGGAACCATGGAAGCGGAAGGGGATCATAGGGTGGGGGAGGGGGCGAAAATTCTGGGAGCCTTGAAGAATGTGTGGAAGTCGAGAACATTATCTCGGAAAGCAAAAATGGGTATGTTTGAAGGAATAGTGGTTCCAACAATGTTGTATGGTTGCGAGGCGTGGGCTATGGATAGAGTTGTGCGCAGGAGGATGGATGTGCTGGAAATGAGATGTTTGAGGACAATGTGTGGTGTGAGGTGGTTTGATCGAGTAAGTAACGTAAGGGTAAGAGAGATGTGTGGAAATAAAAAGAGCGTGGTTGAGAGATCAGAAGAGAGTGTTTTGAAATGGTTTGGGCTCATGGAGAGAATGAGTGAGGGACGATTGACCAAGAGGATATATGTGTCGGAGGTGGAGGGAGCAAGGAGAAGAGGGAGACCAAATTGGAGGTGGAAAGATGGAGTGAAAAAGATTTTGTGTGATCGGGGCCTGAACATGCAGGAGGGTGAAAGGAGGGCAAGGAATAGAGTGAATTGGAGCGATGTGGTATACCGGGGTTGACGTGCTGTCAGGGGATTGAATCAGGGATGTGAAGCGTCTGGGGTAAACCATGGAAAGCTGTGTAGGTATGTATATTTGCGTGTGTGGACGTATATATATACATGTGTATGGGGGTGGGTTGGGCCATTTCTTTCATCTGTTTCCTTGCGCTACCTCGCAAACGTGGGAGACAGCGACAAAGGAAAAAAAAAGAAAAAAAAAAAATATATATATATATATATATATATATATATATATATATATATATATATATATATATATTGGAAAAAATGAAGCTTAGACATTGAAGCTTATTGATACAATGGTTAAATTGATGAGAACTACTATTGACGTTTGTGTAAATAAATTATACATTTCCCTTTTCCATAGCCAGAGATTGAACCATTATGTGACATTTATTTTCTCATTTCATTTCAAGCTAGAAGTTTCAGTTTTCTAAACTATTTCTTACATTTTTCATATGTATATATATGTATATGTGTGTGTGTGTGTGTGTATGTGCGTATGTGTGTGTATGGGTATATATATGTTTTTTTTTTTTTTTTCATACTATTCGCTATTTCCCGCGATAGCGAGGTAGCGTTAAGAACAGAGGACTGGGCCCTTGAGGGAATATCCTCACCTGGACCTCTCCTCTGTTCCTTCTTTTGGAAAAAAAAAAAAAAAAAAAAAAAAAAAAAAAACGAGAGGGGAGGATTTCCAGCCCCCCGCTCCCTTCCCTTTTAGTCGCCTTCTACGACACGCAGGGAATACGTGGGAAGTATTCTTTCTCCCCTATCCCCAGGGAATATATGTATATATATGTATATATATGTATATATATATATATATTATCACTGGTGATAGGGGTGAAAGAATACTTCCCACGCATTCCTCGCGTGTCGTAGAAGGCTACTAGAGGGGACGGGAGCGGGGTGCCAGAAATCCTCCCCTCCTTGTATTTTTTTTTAACTTTCTAAAATGTGAAACAGAAGGAGTCACGCGGGGAGTGCTCATCCTACTCGAAGGCTCAGACTGGGATGTCTTAATGTGTGTGGATGTAACCAAGATGTGAAAAAAAGGAGAGATAGGTAGTATGTTTGAGGAAAGGAACCTGGATGTTTTGGCTCTGAGTGAAACGAAGCTCAAGGGTAAAGGGAAAGAGTGATTTGGGAATGTCTTGGGAGTAAAGTCAGGGGTTAGTGAGAGGACAAGAGCAAGGGAAGGAGTAGCAGTACTCCTGGAACAGGAGTTGTGGGAGTACGTGATAGAATGTAAGAAAGAAAATTCTCGATTAATATGGGTAAAACTGAAAGTTGATGGAGAGATATGGGTGATTATTGGGGCATATGCACCTAGGCATGAGAAGAAAGATCATGAGAGGCAAGTGTTTTGAGAGCAGCTGAATGAGTGTGTTAGTGGTTTTGATGCACGAGACCGGGTTATAGTCATGGTGATTTGAATGCAAAGGTGAGTAATGTGGCAGTTGAGGGAATAAGTGGTATACATGGGGTGTTCAGTGTTGTAAATGGAAATGGTGAAGAGCTTGTAGATTTATGTGCTGAAAAAGGACTGATGATTGGGAATACCTGGTTTAAAAAGCGAGATATATATAAGTATACTTATGTAAGTAGGAGAGATGGCCAGAGAGCGTTATTGGATTACGTGTTAATTGACAGCCGCGCGAAAGAGAGACTTTTGGATGTTAATGTGCTGAGAGGTGCAACTGGAGGGATGTCTGATCATTATCTTGTGGAGGCTAAGGAGAAGATTTGTATGGGTTTTCAGAAAAGAAGAGTGAATGTTGATGTGAAGAGGGTGGTGAGAGTAAGTGAGCTTGGGAAAGAGACTTGTGTGAGGAAGTACCAGGAGAGACTGAGTATAGAATGGAAAAAGGTGAGAACAATGGAAGTAAGGGGAGTGGGGGAGGAATGGGATGTATTTAGGGAATCAGTGATGGATTGCGCAAAAGATGCTTGTGGCATTAGAAGAGTGGGAGGTGGGTTTATTAGAAAGGGTAGTGAGTGGTGGGATGAAGAAGTAAGATTATTAGTGAAAGAGAAGAGAGAGGCATTTGGACGATTTTTGCAGGGAAAAGGTGCAATTGAGTGGGAGATGTATAAAAGAAAGAGACAGGAGGTCAAGAGAAAGGTGTAAGAGGTGAAAAAGAGGGCAAATGAGAGTTGGGGTGAGAGAGTGTCATTAAATTTTAGGGGGAATAAAAAGATGTTCTGGAAGGAGGTAAATAAAGTGCGTAAGACAAGGGAGCAAATGGGAACTTCAGTGAAGGGCGCAAATGGGGAGGTGATAACAAGTAGTGGTGATGTGAGAAGGAGATGGAGTGAGTATTTTGAAGGTTTGTTGAATGTGTTTGATGATAGAGTGGCAGACATAGGGTGTTTTGGTCGAGGTGGTGTGCAAAGTGAGAGGGTTAGGGAAAATGATTTGGTAAACAGAGAAGAGGTAGTAAAAACTTTGCGGAAGATGAAAGCCGGCAAGGCAGCAGGTTTGGATGGTATTGCAGTGGAATTCATTAAAAAAGGGGGCGATTGTATTGTTGACTGTTTGGTAAGGTTATCTAATGTATATATGACTCATGGTGAGGTGCCTGAGGATTGGCGGAATGTGTTCATAGTGCCATTGTACAAAGGCAAAGGGGATAAGAGTGAGTGCTCAAATTAAAGAGGTATAAGTTTGTTGAGTATTCCTGGTAAATTATATGGGAGGGTATTGATTGAGAGGGTGAAGGCAGGTACAGAGCATCAGATTGGGGAAGAGCAGTGTGGTTTCAGAAGTGGTAGAGGATGTGTGGATCCGGTGTTTGCTTTGAAGAATGTATGTGAGAAATACTTAGAAAAGCAAATGGATTTGTATGTAGCATTTATGGATCTGGAGAAGGCATATGATAGAGTTGATAGAGATGCTCTGTGGAAGGTATTAAGAATATATGGTGTGGGAGGCAAGTTGTTAGAAGCAGTGTAAAGTTTTTATCGAGGATGTAAGGCATGTGTACGTGTAGGAAGAGAGGAAAGTGATTGGTTCTCAGTGAATGTAGGTTTGCGGCAGGGGTGTGTGATGTCTCCGTGGTTGTTTAATTTGTTTATGGATGGGGTTGTTAGGGAGGTGAATGCAAGAGTTTTGGAAAGAGGGGCAAGTATGAAGTCTGTTGGGGATGAGAGAGCTTGGGAAGTGAGTCAGTTGTTGTTCGCTGATGATACAGCGCTGGTGGCTGATTCATGTGAGAAACTGCAGAAGCTGGTGACTGAGTTTGGTAAAGTGTGTGAAAGAAGAAAGTTAAGAGTAAATGTGAATAAGAGCAAGGTTATTAGGTACAGTAGGGTTGAGGGTCAAGTCAATTGGGAGGTGAGTTTGAATGGAGAAAAACTGGAGGAAGTTAAGTGTTTTAAATATCTGGGAGTGGATCTGGCAGCGGATGGAACCATGGAAGCGGAAGTGGATCATAGGGTGGGGGAGGGGGCGAAAATTCTGTGAGCCTTGAAGAATGTGTGGAAGTCGAGAACATTATCTCGGAAAGCAAAAATGGGTATGTTTGAAGGAATAGTGGAAAGAGGGGCAAGTATGAAGTCTGTTGGGGATGGGAGAGCTTGGGAAGTGAGTCAGTTGTTGTTCGCTGATAATACAGCGCTGGTGGCTGACTCATGTGAGATACTGCAGAAGCTGGTGACTGAGTTTGGTAAAGAGTGTGAATGAAGAAAGTTAACAGTAAATGTGAATAAGAGCAAGGTCATTAGGAACAGTAGGGTTGAGGGTTAAATCAATTGGGAGGTAAGTTTGAATGGAGAAAAACTGGAGGAAATAAAGTGTTTTAGATATCTGGGAGTGGATCTGGCAGCGGATGGAACCATGGAAGCGGAAGTAGATCATAGGGTGGGGGAGGGGGCGAAAATTCTGGGAACCTTGAAGAATGTGTGGAAGTCGAGAACATTATCTCGGATAGCAAAAATGGGTAGGTTTGAAGGATAAGTGCTTCCAACAATGTTATATGGTTGCGAGGCTTGGGCTATGGATACAGTTGTGCGCAGGAGGATGGATGTGCTGGAAATGAGATGTTTGAGGACAATGTGTGGTGTGAGGTGGTTTGATCGAGTAAGTAACGTAAGGGTAAGAGAGATGTGTGGAAATAAAAAGAGCGTGGTTGAGAGAGCAGAAGAGGGTGTTTTGAAATGGTTTGGGCACATTGAGAGAATGAGTGAGGAAAGATTGACCAAGAGGATATATGTCTCGGAGATGGAGGGAATGAGGAGAAGAGGGAGACCAAATTGGTGGTAGAAAGATGGAGTGAAAAAGATTTTGTCAGATCGGGGCCTTAACATGCAGGAGGGTGGAAGGAAGGCAAGGAATAGAGTGAATTGGATCGATGTGGTACACCGGGATTGACTTGCTGTCAGTGGGTTGAATCAGGGAATGTGAAGCGTCTGGGGTAAACCATGGAAAGCTGTGTAGGTATGTATATTTGCGTGTGTGGGCGTACGTATATACATGTGTATAGGGGTGGGTTGGGCCATTTCTTTCGTCCGTTTCCTTGCGCTACCTAGCAAACGCGGGAGACAGCGACAAAGAAAAAAAAAGAATGGAAAATATGTATCTATATATATATATATATATATATATATATATATATATATATATATATATATATATATATATATATATATATATATATATATATATATATATATATATATATGTATATATATGCATATATATATATATATATATATACATATATTTATATATATATATATATATATATATATATATATATATATATATATATATATATATATATATACATATATTTTTTTTTTTTTTTAACTTTCTAAAATGGGAAACAGATGGAGTCACGCGGGGAGTGCTCATACTCCTCGAAGGCTCAGATTGGGGTGCCTAAATGTGTGTGGATGTAACCAAGATGTGAAAAAAGGAGAGATAGGTAGTGTGTTTCAGGAAAGGAACCTGGATGTTTTGGCTCTGAGTGAAATGAAGCTCAAGGGTGAAGGGGAAGAGTGGTTTGGGAATGTCTTGGGAGTAAAGTCAGGGGTTAGTGAGAGGACAAGAGCAAGGGAAGGAGTATCAGTACTCCTGAAACAGGAGTTGTGGGAGTACGTGATAGAATGTAAGAAAGTAAATTCTCGATTAATATGGGTAAAACTGAAAGTTGATGGAGAGAGATGGGTGATTATTCGTGCATATGCACCTGGGCATGAGAAGAAAGATCATGAGAGGCAAGTGTTTTGGGAGCAGCTGAATGAGTGTGTTAGTGGTTTTGATGCACGATACCGGGTTATAGTGATGGGTGATTTGAATGCAAAGGTGAGTAATGTGGCAGTTGAGGGAATAAGTGGTATACATGGGGTGTTCAGTGTTGTAAATGGAAATGGTGAAGAGCTTGTGGATTTATGTGCTGAAAAAGGACTGATGATTGGGAATCCCTGGTTTAAAAAGCGAGATATACATAAGTATACTTATGTAAGTAGGAGAGATGGCCAGAGAGCATTATTGGATTCCCTGTTAATTGACAGGCGCGCGAAAGAGAGACTTTTGGATGTTAATGTGCTGAGAGGTGCAACTGGAGGGATGTCTGATCATTATCTTGTGGAGGCTAAGGTGAAGATTTGTATGGGTTTTCAGAAAAAAAGAGTGAATTTTGGGTTGAAGAGGGTGGTGAGAGTAAGTGAGCTGGGGATGGAGACTTGTGTGAGGAAGTACCAGGAGAGACTGAGTACAGAATGGAAAACGGTGAGAACAATGGAAGTAAGGGGAGTGGGGGAGGAATGGAATGTATTTAGGGAATCAGTGATGGATTGCGCAAAAGATGCTTGTGGCATGAGAAGAGTGGGAGGTGGGTTGATTAGAAAGGGTAGTGAGTGGTGGGATGAAGAAGTAAGAGTATTAGTGAAAGAGAAGAGAGAGGCATTTGGACGATTTTTGCAGGGAAAAAATGCAGTTGAGTGGGAGACGTATAAAAGAAAGAGACAGGAGGTCAAGAGAAAGGTGCAAGAGGTGAAAAAAAGGGCAAATGAGAGTTGGGGTGAGAGAGTATCATTAAATTTTAGGGAGAATAAAAAGATGTTCTGGAAGGAGGTAAATAAAGTGCGAAAGACAAGGGAGCAAATGGGAACTTCAGTGAAGGGCGCAAATGGGGAGGTGATAACAAGTAGTGGTGATGTGAGAAGGAGATGGAGTGAGTATTTTGAAGGTTTGTTGAATGTGTTTGATGATAGAGTGGCAGATATAGGGTGTTTTGGTCGAGGTGGTGTGCAAAGTGAGAGGGTTAGGGAAAATGATTTGGTAAACAGAGAAGAGGTAGTGAAAGCTTTGCGGAAGATGAAAACCGGTAAGGCAACAGGTTTGGATGGTATTGCAGTGGAATTTATTAAAAAAGGGGGTGACTGTATTGTTGACTGGTTGGTAAGGTTATTTAAGGTATGTATGACTCATGGTGAGGTGCCTGAGGATTGGCGGAATGCGTGCATAGTGCCATTGTACAAAGGCAAAGGGGATAAGAGTGAGTGCTAATATTACAAAGGTATAAGTTTGTTGAGTATTCCTGGTAAATTATATGGGAGGGTATTGATTGAGAGGGTGAAGACATGTACAGAGCATCAGATTGGGGAAGAGCAGTGTGGTTTCAGAAGTGGTAGAGGATGTGTGGATCAGGTGTTTGCTTTGAAGAATGTATGTGAGAAATACTTAGAAAAGCAAATGGATTTGTATGTAGCATTTATGGATCTGGAGAAGGCATATGATAGAGTTGATAGAGATGCTCTGTGGAAGGTATTAAGAATATATGGTGTGGGAGGAAAGTTGTTAGAAGCAGTGAAAAGTTTTTATCGAGGATGTAAGGCATGTGTACGTTTAGGAAGAGAGGAAAGTGATTGGTTCTCAGTGAATGTAGGTTTGCGGCAGGGGTGTGTGATGTCTCCATGGTTGTTTAATTTGTTAATGGATGGGGTTGTTAGGGAGGTAAATGCAAGAGTTTTGGAAAGAGGGGCAAGTATGAAGTCTGTTGGGGATGAGAGAGCTTGGGAAGTGAGTCAGTTGCTGTTCGCTGATGATACAGCGCTGGTGGCTGATTCATGTGAGAAACTGCAGAAGCTGGTGACTGAGTTTGGTAAAGTGTGTGGAGGAAGAAAGTTAAGAGTAAATGTGAATAAGAGCAAGGTTATTAGGTACAGTAGGGTTGAGGGTCAAGTCAATTGGGAGGTGAGTTTGAATGGAGAAAAACTGGAGGAAGTGAAGTGTTTTAGATATCTGGGAGTGGATCTGGCAGCGGATGGAAACATGGAAGCGGAAGTGGATCATAGGGTGGGGGAGGGGGCGAAAATTCTGGGGGATTGAAGAATGTGTGGAAGTCGAGAACATTATCTCGGAAAGCAAAAATGCGTATGTTTGAAGGAATAGTCGTTCCAACAATGTTGTATGGTTGCGAGGCGTGGGCTATGGATAGAGTTGTGCGCAGGAGGACGGATGTGCTTGAAATGAGATGTTTGAGGACAATGTGTGGTGTGAGGTGGTTTGATCGAGTGAGTAACGTAAGGGTAAGAGAGATGTGTGGAAATAAAAAGAGCGTGGTTGAGAGAGCAGAAGATGGTGTTTTGAAGTGGTTTGGGCACATGGAGAGAATGAGTGAGGAAAGATTGACCAAGAGGATATATGTGTCGGAGGTGGAGGGAACGAGGAGAAGAGAGAGACCAAATTGGAGGTGGAAAGATGGAGTGAAAAAGATTTTGTGTGATCGGGCCTGAACATGCAGGAGGGTGAAAGGAGGGCAAGGAATAGAGTGAATTGGAGCGATGTGGTATACCGGGGTTGACGTGCTGTCAGTGGATTTAATCAAGGCATGTGAAGCGTCTGGGGTAAACCATGGAAAGCTGTGTAGGTATGTATATTTGCGTGTGTGGACGTATGTATATACATGTGTATGGGGGGGGTTGGGCCATTTCTTTCGTCTGTTTCCTTGCGCTACCTCGCAAACGCGGGAGACAGCGACAAAGTATAATAAATAAATAAATAATATATATATATATATATATATATATATATATATATATATATATATATATATATATATATATATATGTGAGAAGGAGATGGAGTGAGTATTTTGAAGGTTTGTTGAATGTGTTTGATGATAGAGTGGCAGATATAGGGTGTTTTGGTCGAGGTGGTGTGCAAAGTGCGAGGGTTAGGGAAAATGATTTGGTAAACAGAGAAGAGGTAGTAAAAGCTTTGCGGAAGATGAAAGCCGGCAAGGCAGCAGGTTTGGATGGTATTGCAGTGGAATTTATTAAAAAAGGCGGTGATTGTATTGTTGACTGGTTGGTAAGGTTATTTAATGTATGTATGACTCATGGTGAGGTGCCTGAGGATTGGCGGAATGCGTGCATAGTGCCATTGTACAAAGGCAAAGGGGATAAGAGTGAGTGCTCAAATTACAGAGGTATAAGTTTGTTGAGTATTCCTGGCAAATTATATGGGAGGGTATTGATTGAGAGGGTGAAGGCATGTACAGAGCATCAGATTGGGGAAGAGCAGTTTGGTTTCAGAAGTGGTAGAGGATGTATGGATCAGGTGTTTGCTTTGAAGAATGCATGTGAGAAATACTTAGAATAGCAAATCGATTTGTATGTAGCATTTATGGATCTGGAGAAGGTATATGATAGAGTTGATAGAGATGCTCTGTGGAAGGTATTAAGAATATATGGTGTGGGAGGCAAGTTGTTAGAATCAGTGAAACGTTTTTATCGAGGAGGTAAGGCATGTGTACGTGTAGGAAGAGAGGAAAGTGATTGGTTCTCAGTGAATGTAGGTTTGCGGCAGGGGTGTGTGATGTCTCCATGGTTGTTTAATTTGTTTATGGATGGGGTTGTTAGGGAGGTGAATGCAAGAGTTCTGGAAAGAGGGGCAAGTATGAAGTCTGTTGGGGATGAGAGAGCTTGGGAAGTGAGTCAGTTGTTGTTAGCTGATGATACAGCGCTGGTGGCTGATTCATGTGAGAAACTGCAGAAGCTGGTGACTGAGTTTGGTAAATTGTGTGAAAGAAGAAAGTTAAGAGTAAATGTGAATAAGAGCAAGGTTATTAGGTACAGTAGGATTGAGGGTCAAGTCAATTGGGAGGTGAGTTTGAATGAAGTAAAACTGGAGGAAGTGAAGTGTTTTATATATCTGGGAGTGGATCTGGCAGCGGATGGAAACATGGAAGCGGAAGTTGATCATAGGGTGGGGGAGGGGGCGAATATTCTGGGAGCCTTGAAGAATGTGTGGAAGTCGAGAACATTATCTAGGAAAGCAAAAATTCGTATGTTTGAAGGAATAGTTGTTCCAACAATGTTGTATGGTTGCGAGGCGTGGGCTATGGATAGAGTTGTGCGCAGGAGGATGGATGTGCTGGAAATGAGATGTTTGAGGACAATGTGTGGTGTGAGGTGGTTTGATCGAGTAAGTAACGTAAGGGTAAGAGAGATGTGTGGAAATAAAAAGAGCGTGGTTGAGAGAGCAGAAGAGGGTGTTTTGAAATGGTTTGGTCACATGGAGAGAATGAGTGAGGAAAGATTGACCAAGAGGATATATGTTTCGGAGGTGGAGGGAACGAGGAGAAGAGGGAGACCAAATTGGAGGTGGAAAGATGGAGTGAAAAAGATTTTGTGTGATCGGGGCCTGAACATACAGGAGGGTGAAAGGAGGGCAAGGAATAGAGTAAATTGGAGCGATGTGGTATACCGGGGTTGACGAGCTGTCAGTGGACTGAATCAAGGCATGTGAAGCGTCTGGGGTAAACCATGGAAAGCTGTGTAGGTATGTATATATGCGTGTGTGGACGTATGTATATACATGTGTATGGGGGTGGGTTGGACCATTTCTTTCGTCTCTTTCCTTGCGATACCTCGCAATCGCGGGAGACAGCGACAAAGCAAAAAAAAAAAAAAGAATATATATATATATATATATATATATATATATATATATATATATATATATATATATATATATTGATGAAAACTAATATTGACGTTTGTGTAAATAAATTATACATTTCCCTTTTCCATAGCCAGAGGTTGAACCATAATGTGACATTAATTTTCTTAATTTGATTTCAAGATAGAAGTTTCAGTTTTCTAAATAATTTCTTACATTTTTCATATGTATATATATGTGTGTGTATATGTGTGTATGTGTGTATATGTAGGTATATGTGTGTGTATATATATATATATATATATATATATATATATATATATATATATATATATATATATATATATATATATATATTATCCCTGGGGGTTGGGGTGAAAGAATACTTCAAACGCATTCCTCTCGTGTCGTAGAAGGAGACTAGAGGAGACGGGAGTGGGGGGCCAGAAATTTTCCCCTCTTGCATTTTTAAATTTCTAAAAAATGGGAAACAGAAAGAGTCACGCAGGGAGCGCTCATCCTCCCCGTACACTCAGACTGGGGTGTCTTATTGTGTGTGGATGTAACCAAGATGTGAAAAAAGGAGAGATAGGTAGTATGTTTGAGGAAAGGAACCTGGATGTTTTGGCTCTGAGTGAAACGAAGCTCAAGGGTAAAGGTGAAGAGTGGTTTGGAAATGTCTTGGGAGTAAAGTCAAGGGTTTGTGAGAGGACAAGAGCAAGGGAAGGAGTAGCAGTACTCCTGAAACAGGAGTTTTGGGAGTATGTGATAGATTGTAAGAAAGTAAATTCTCGATTAATATGGGTAAAACTGAAATTTGATGGAGAGAGATGGGTGATTATTGGTGCATATGCACCTGGGCATGAGAAGAAAGATCATGAGAGGCAATTGTTTTGGGAGCAGCTGAATGAGTGTGTTAGTGGTTTTGATGCACGCGACCGGGTTATAGTGATGGGTGATTTGAATGCAAAGGTGAGTGATGTGGCAGTTGAGGGAATAATTGGTATACATGGGATGTTCAGTATTGTAAATTGAAATTGTGAAGAGCTTGTAGATTTATGTGCTGAAAAAGGACTTGTGATTGTGAATACCTAGTTTAAAAAGCGAGATATCCATAAGTATACGTATTTAAGTAGGAGAGATGGCCAGAGAGTGGTATTGGACTACGTGCTAATTGACAGGCACGCGAAAGAGAGACTTTTGGATGTAAATGTGATGAGAGGTGCAACTGGAGGGATGTCTGATCATTATCTTGTGGAGGCTAAGGTGAAGATTTGTATGGGTTTTCAGAAAAGAAGAGCAAATGTTGAGGTGAAGAGGGTGGTGAGAGTACGTGAGCTTGGGAAGGAGACTTGTGTGAGGAAGTACCAGGAGAGACTGAGTACAGAATAGAAAAAGGTGAGAACAATGGAAGTAAGGGGAGTGGGGGAGGAATGGGATGTATTTAGAGAATCAGTGATGGCTTGCGCAAAAGATGCTTGTGGCATGGGAAGCGTGGGAGGTGGGTTGATTAGGAAGGGTAGTGAGTGGTGGGATGAAGAAGTAAGATTATTAGTGAAAGAGAAGAGAAAGGCATTTGGACGATTTTTGCAGGGAAAAAATGCATTTGAGTGGGAGATATATAAAAGAAAGTGACAGGAGGTCAAGAGTAAGATACAATAGGTGGAAAAGAGGGCAAATGAGAGTTGGGGTAAGAGAGTATCATTAAATTTTAGGGAGAATAAATATTCTGGAAGGAGGTGAATAAAGTGCGTAAGACAATGGAGCAAATGGGAACTTCAGTGAAGGGTGCTAATGGGGAGGTGATAACAAGTATTGGTGATGTGAGAATGAGATGGAGTGAGTATTTTGAAGGTTTGTTGAATGTGTTTGATGAAAGAGTGGCAGATATAGTGTGCCTTGGTCGAGGTGGTGTGCAAAGTGAGAGGGTTGGGGAAAATGTCAGGGTAAACAGAGAAGAGGTAGTAAAAGCTTTGCTGAAGATGACAGCCGGCAATGCAGCAGGTTTGGATGGTATTGCAGTGGAATTTATTAAAAAAGGGGATGACTGTATTATTGACTGGTTGGTAAGGTTATTTAATGTATGTATGACTCATGGTGAGGTGCCTGAGGATTGGTGGAATGCGTGCATATTGCCATGGTTCAAAGGCAAAGGGGATAAGAGTGAGTGATCACGTTACAGAGGTATAAGTTTGTTGAGTATTCCTGGTAAATTATATGGGAGGGTATTGATTAAGAGGGTGAGGGCATGTACAGAGCATCAGATTGGGGAAGAGCAGTGTGGTTTCAGAAGTGGTAGAGGATGAGTGGATCAGGTGTTTGCTTTGAAGAATGTATGTGAGAAATACTTAGAAAAGCAAATGGATTTGTATGTAGCATTTATGGATCTGGAGAAGGCATATTTTAAAGTTGATAGAGATGCTCTGTGGAAGGTATTAAGAATATATGGTGTGGGAGGCAAGTTGTTAGAAAAGTGAAAAGTTTTTATCGAGGATGTAAGGCATGTGTACGTGTAGGAAGAGAGGAAAGTGATTGGTTCTCAGTGAATGTAGGTTTGCGGCAGGGGAGTGTGATGTCTCCATGGTTGTTTAATTTGTTTATGGATGGGGTTGTTAGGGAGGTGAATGCAAGAGTTTTGGAAAGAGGGGCAAGAATGAAGTCGGTTGTGGATGAGAAAGCCAGGGAAGTGAGTCAGTTGTTGTTCGCTGATGATACAGCGCTGGTGGCTGATTCATGTGAGAAACTGCAGAAGCTGGTGACTGAGTTTGGTAAAGTGTGTGAAAGAAGAAAGTTAAGAGTAAATGTGAATAAGAGGAAGGTTATTAGGTACAGTAGGGTTGAGGGTCAAGTCAATTGGGATTTAAGTTTGAATGGAGAATAACTGGAGGAAGTAAAGTGCTTTAGATATCTGGGAGTAGATCTGGCAGCGGAAGGAACCATGGAAGCGGAAGTGAATCATAGGGTGGGGGAGGGGGCGAAAATCCTGGCAGCCTTGAAAAATGTGTGGAAGTCGAAAACATTATCTCGGAAAGCAAAAATGGGTATGTTTGAAGGAATAGTGGTTCCAACAATGTTGTATGGCGGCGAGGCGTGGGCTATGGATAGAGTTGTGCGCAGGAGGGTGGATGTGCTGGAAATGAGATGTTTCAGGACAATGTGTGGTGTGAGGTGGTTTGATCGAGTAAGTAACGTAAGGGTAAGAGAGATGTGTGGAAATAAAACGAGCGTGCTTGAGAGAGTAGAAGAGTCTGTTTTGAAATGGTTTGGGCTCATGGAGAGAATGAGTGAGGAAAGATTGAGCAAGAGGATGTATGTGTCGGAGGTGGAGGGAACGAGAAGTGGGAGACCAAATTGGAGGTGGAAAGATGGAGTGAAAAAGACTTTGAGTGATCGGGGCCTGAACATGCACGAGGGTGAAAATCGAGTAAGGGAAAGAGTGAATTGGATCGATGTGGCATATCGGGGTTGACGGGCTGTTAGTGGATTGATTCAGGGCTTGTGAAGCGTTTGGGGTAAACCATGGAAAGCTGTGTGGGGCCTAGATGTGGAAAAGGAGCTGTGGTTTCGGGTATTATTGCATGACAGCTAGAGACTGAGTGTGAACGAATGAGGCCTTTTTTGTCTTTTCCTAGCTCTACCCCGCACACATGAGTAGGAGGGGGATAATATTCCATGTGTGGTGAGGTGGCGATGGGAATGAATAAAGGCAGACAGTGTGAATTGTGTGCATGGGTATATATGTATGTGTCTGTGTGTGTATATATATGTGTACATTGATATGTGCCACTAAAACAACAAGCATGTTACCTAAAACAATAGGAAACATACTTTAAACAACCAGCACCATACAAAAAATAAATATATAGTGTGGGAGGCAAGTTGTTAGAAGCAGTGAAAAGTTTTTATTGAGGATGTAAGGCATGTGCACGTGTAGGAAGACAGGAAGGTGATTTGTTCTCAATGAATGTAGGTTTGCGGCAGGGGTGTGTGATGTCTCCTTGGTTGTTTAATTTGTTTATGGATGGGGTTGTTAGGGAAGTGAATGCAAGACTTTTGGAAAGAGGGGCAAGTATGAAGTCTGTTGTGGATGAGAGAGCTTGGGAAGTGAGTCAGTTGTTGTTCGCTGATGATACAGCGCTGGTGGCTGATTCATGTGAGAAACTGCACAAGCTGGTGACTGAGTTTGGTAAAGTGTGTGAAAGAAGAAAGTTAGGAGTAAATGTGAATAAGAGCAAGGTTATTGGATACAGTAGGGCTGAGGGTCAAGTCAAGTGGGAGGTAAGTTTGAATGGAGAAAAAATGGAGGAAGTAAATTGTTTTATATATCTGGGAGTGGATCTGGCAACGGATGGAACCATGGAAGCGGAAGTGAATCGTAGGGTAGGGGAGGGGGCGAAAGTCCTGGGAGCCTTGAAGAATGTTTGGAAGTCGAGAACATTATCTCGGGAAGCAAAAATGTGTATGTTTGAAGGAATATTGGTTCCAACAATGTTGTATGGTTGCGAGGCGTGGGCTATGGATAGAGTTGTGCGCAGGAGGGTGGATGTGCTGGAAAGGAGATGTTTGAGGACAATGTGTGGTGTGACGTGGTTTGACCGAGTAAGTAATGTAATGGTGGGAGAGATGTGTGGAAATTTAAAGAGCGTGGATCAGAGAGCAGAAGAGTGTGTTTTGAAATGGTTTGGGCACATGAAGAACATGAGTGAGGAAAGATTCACCAAGAGGATATATGTGTCGGAGGTGGAGGGAACGAGGAGAAGTGGGAGACCAAATTGGAGGTGGAAAGATGTAGTGAAAATGATTTTGAGTGATCGGGGCCTGATCATGCAGGGGGGTGAAAGGCGGGCAAGGAATAGAGTGAATAGGATCGATGAGGCGTACCGGGGTTAACGTGCTGTCAGTGGATTGAATCACGGCATGTGAAGCGTCTGAGGCAAACCATGGAAACTTGACTGGGGCCTGGATGCTGAAAGGGAGCTGTGGTTTCGGGTATTCTTGCATGACAGCTAGAGACTGAGTGTGAACGAATGGGGCCTTTGTTGTCTTTTCCTAGCGCTGCCTCGCACACATGAGAGGGGGGAGATGGTATTCCATGTGTTGCGAGGTGGCGATGGGAATGAATAAAGGCAGGCAGTGTGAATTGTGTGCATGGGTATATATGTACGTGTCTGTGGGTGTATATATATGTGTACATTGAGATGTACAGGTATGTATATTTGCGTGTGTGGACGTGTATGTATATACATGTGTATGGGGGTGGGTTGGGCCATATCTTTCGTCTGTTTCCTTGCGCTACCTCGCAAACGCGGGAGACAGCGACAAAGAAAATTAAAAAATAAATATAATATATGTATGTATGTATATATATATATATATATATATATATATATATATATATATATATATATATATATATATATATATATATATATATATATATATATATATATATATATATATATATATATATATAGAATGGCCCAACCTGCCCATTTACAAATGTGCATACATGCACGTCCACACACGCAAATATACATACCTATACATTTCAATGTACACATATATATACAGGCACAGACATATACATATATACACATGTACGTAATTCATACTGTCTGCCTTTATTTGTTCCCATCACCACCTCGCCACTCTGTAATAACAACACCCTCCACCCTCATGTGTGCGAGGTAGCTAGGAAAAGACACCAAAGGCCCCATTCGTTCACACTCAGTCTCTAGCTGTCATGTAATAATGCACCGAAACCACAGCTCCCTTTCCACATCCAGGCCCCACACACTTTCCATGGTTTACCCCAGACGCTTCACATGCCCTGGTTCAATCCATTGACAGCACGTCGACCCCGGTATACCACATCGTTGCAATTCACTCTATTCCTTACACGCCTTTCACCCTCCTGCATGTTCAGGCCACGATCACTCAAAATCATTTTCACTCAATCTTTCCACCTCCAATTTGGTCTCCCACTTCTCCTCGCTCCCTCCACCTCCGACACATATATCCTCTTGGTCAATCTTTCCTCACTCATTCTCTACATGTGCCCAAACCATTTCAAAACACCCTCTTCTGCTCTCTCAACCACACTCTTTTTATTTCCAAACATCTCTCTTACCCTTGCATTATTTACACGATCAAACCACCTCACACCACATATTGTTCTCAAACATCTCATTTCCAGCACATCCACGCGTCAGCGCACAACTCTATCTATAGCCCACGCCTAGCAACCATACAACATTGTTGGAACCACTATTCCTTCAAACATACCCATTTTTGCTTTCCGAGTTAATGTTCTCGACTTCGAA
>NC_092242.1:34734713-34742213 GCF_036320965.1 Panulirus ornatus
GAGTAAGTAATGAAAGGGTAAGAGAGATGTGTGGTAATAAGAAGATTGTGGTTGAGAGAGCAGAAGAGGGTGTTTCGAAATAAATATTATTTTGTTTTTTTATTCTCCTTTGTCGCTGTCTCCCGCACTGGCGAGGTAGCGCATGGGAACAGAAGAATGAATAGCCCAACCCACCCACATACACATGTTGACACATACACGTCCACACACGCAAATATACATACCTATAATCAACCCACCTCCCATTCTTCTCATGCCACAAGCATCTTTTGCGCAATCCATCACTGATTCCCTAAATACATCCCATTCCTCCCCCACTCCCCTTACTTCCATTGTTCTCACCTTTTTCCATTCTGTACTCAGTCTCTCCTGGTACTTCCTCACACAAGTCTCCTTCCCAAGCTCACTTACTCTCACCACCCTCTTCACCCCAACATTCACTCTTCTTTTCTGAAAACCCATACAAATCTTCACCTTAGCCTCCACAAGATAATGATCAGACATCCCTCCAGTTGCACCTCTCAGCACATTAACATTACTTCCCAGGCATTTCTCGCGTGTCGTAGAAAGCGACTAGAGGGGACGGGAGCGGGGGGCCAGAAATCCTCCCCTCCTTGTATTTTTTTAACTTTCTAAAAATGGGAAACAGAAGAAGGAGTCACGCGGGGAGTGCTCATCCTCCTCGAAGGCTCAGATTGGGGTGCCTAAATGTGTGTGGATGTAACCAAGATGTGAAAAAAGGAGAGATAGGTAGTATGTTTGAGGAAAGGAACCTGGATGTTTTGGCTCTGAGTGAAACGAAGCTCAAGGGTAAAGGGGAAGAGTGGTTTGGGAATGTCTTCGGAGTAAAGTCAGGGGTTAGTGAGAGGACAAGAGCAAGGGAAGGAGTAGCAGTACTCCTGAAACAGGAGTTGTGGGAGTATGTGATAGAATGTAAGAAAGTAAATTTTCGATTAATATGGGTAAAACTGAAAGTTGATGGAGAGAGATGGGTGATTATTGGTGCATATGCACCTGGGCATGAGAAGAAAGATCATGAGAGGCAAGTGTTTTGGGAGCAGCTGAATGAGTGTGTTAGTGGTTTTGATGCACGAGACCGGGTTATAGTGTTGGGTGATTTGAATGCAAAGGTGAGTAATGTGGCAGTTGAGGGAATGATTGGTATACATGGGGTGTTCAGTGTTGTAAATGGAAATGGTGAAGAGCTTGTAGATTTATGTGCTGAAAAAGGACTGATGATTGGGAATACCTGGTTTAAAATGCGAGATATACATAAGTATACTTATGTAAGTAGGAGAGATGGCCAGAGAACGTTATTGGATTACGTGTTAATTGACAGGCGCGCGAAAGAGAGACTTTTGGATATATATATATATATATATATATATATATATATATATATATATATATATATATATATATATATATATATATATATATATATATATATATATATATATATTCCTATGAGTCCACGGGGAAAATGAAACACGAAAAGTTCCCAAGTGCATGCACTTTCGTGTAATAATCACATCATCAGGGGAGACACAAGAGAGAAATATAACAGTCATTTGATATACATCGAAGAGACGAAGCTAGGACGCCATTTGGTAAACATGTGATTGTCCAAAACATAGAACGAGCGTTCATAAACTTATCATTTTACAAATCTTATCAACAATAAAGTTATCTAATTTGTACAGACAATCACTAATATTAAGTTTATAATTCTTTTTGTATTTGATAATAGAAGATTCAATAATATTTCTCTTGGTAATAGAGTTAGAGTTAACAACTGAGATGGCGTTACTCCAGTCAATACAATGATCATAGGTTTAAACATGATTAAACAAGGCATTTGATTCTTGTCCCGTTCTTATACTATATTTATGTTGCTTAAGTCTAACAGAGAGATCCTTACCAGTCTGACCAACATAAAATTTATCACAATTTCCACAAGGAACTTTTTAGATGCAACCAAGTGTATTTTTCGGTGAATTCCTGATTAAGATATTCTTTATTGTATTATTGTTGCTAAAGGCAACATTTACATTAAAGGATTTAAGCGACATGGGAAGCAAAGTGCAATTATTATTAAAAGGGAGAACTAAAAGATTCTTGGTGTCAATGGTAGGTTTGGGCTCAGCTCTATGAAATGATTTCTTTGCTAACTTAAGGGATTTCTCAATGAAAGATCACGGTACTTTAACTTAGATCCAATAGAATATATCTTCTCAAACTCATCATCAATAAACTCTGGACTGCAAATACGTAATGCCCTTAGGAACATAGATTGAAATGATGATAATTTAACTCTGTCATGTTGAGCTGAGTAATAATGGATATATGAACATACATTGGTGGGTTTTCTGTATATGCTAAACTTAAACTTGTTTCCTTGTCTATGGATCATGCAATCTAAAAATGGTAACATACCATTATTTTCATTTTCTACAGTAAATTTTATGGAATATGCTAAATTGTTAAGTAAGGGGAGAAAGATTTGTAAATTTTCATTTGTTGGCCAAACACAAAGAACATCATCTACATACCTAAACCAAAATGCATTAGAAGGTAAGATATCCTTTAGTAATTTTGTTTCAAAAAATTCCATATAAAGACTACTTAGTACAGGTGAAAGAGGGTTACCCATATCCATACCAAATTTTTGAGCATAATAATCTCCATTAAATTGAAATACCCACTCTTTTATACACAATTTTATCAGTTCAATGAAATTAGACTTTGAAACAGGTAAATGAATATCATCCAAGATATCAAATAAATATTCTAAAAGGTCATCAATTGGAACTTTAGTGAAAAAGTGAGGAAACATCAAAGCTATCTAGTTAGAAATCAAAATTAATATTGATATTGTTTAGCTTGTTGACTAAATCTACATTGTTCATGATATTAGAATTTGATACCTTACCCACTAAAGGGCTTAATAAGGAAACTACCCATTTTGATAATTTATATGTGATGGAGCCTACTGAACTCACTATAGGTCTTGCTGGAAAATTTTGTTTATATGTTTTGATAAGTCCATACATATATGGCAATGAAGGGGACAAAGATGACAAATTTTTGATAAGAGAAATGTTACCTTTCAACAACAACTTCATTTCTTTATTGAAATGAGAATTAACTGCTTCTAAGGGATTTTTACTAAGTTTAGAATATGTTGTGTTACCATTTAGAAGATCATTCATTTTAGGTAAATAGTTACTTTTGTCTAAAATCACAACAGTGTTAGCCTTATCTGCTTTAGTAATATGTATATCCTTGTCTTTCTTTAAGGTGTTAATAGCTCTTTGGAATCTTTTAGGGCAATTAGCTTCTACTGGTTTTGACAAACTGGCACACACTAAATCCTTGCAAATATTAATATCATCATTACTTAAATTACTGTATTTTTCTAAATTACAAAAAGACTTTGTGACATCAACACAGATGGCTTCTCTGTTGGAGCACACAAAACTTAAACCATAACCTAATGCTTAAATCCTTTAATGTAAATGTTGCCTTAGCAACAATGATACTATAAAGAATATCTTAATCAGGAATTCACCAGAAAATTCTCTTGGTTGCAACCATAAAGTTCCTTGTGGAAACTGTAATATATCTTATGTTGGTCAGACTGGTAAGCATCTTTCTGTTAGACTTAAGCAACATAAATATAGTATAAGAACGGGACAAGAATCAAATGCCTTGTTTAATCATGTTAAAAACTATGATCATTGTATTGACTGGAGTAACGCCATCTCAGTTGTTAACTCTAACTCTATTACCATGAGAAATATCATTGAATATTCTATTATTAAATACAAAAACAATTATAATCTTAATATTAGTGATGGTCTGTATATATTAGATAACTTTATTGTTGATAAGATTTGTAAAATGATAAGTTTATGAACGCTCGTTGTATGTTTTGGACAATCACATGTTTACCAAATGGCGTCCTAGCTTCGTCTCTTCGATGTATTTCAAATGAGCGTTATATTTCTCTCTTGTGTCTCTTCTGATGATGTGATCATTACACGAAAGTGCGCGTGGGAACTTTTCGTGCTTCACTTTCTCCGTGGACTTAGAGGAATATCTTGATCACGCGCAAAATTGTGATCCTTTCCAATATATATATATATATATATATATATATATATATATATATATATATATATATATATATATATATATATATATATATTCCTATGAGTCCACGGGGGAAACGAAACACGAAAAGTTCCCAAGTGCACTTTCGTGTAATAATCACATCATCAGGGGAGACACAAGAGAGGAATATAACAGTCAGTTGATATACATAGAAGAGACGAAGCTAGGACGCCATTTGGTAAACATGTGGTTGGACAATCACATGTTTACCAAAAGTCTCTCTTTCGTGCGTCTATCAATTAACACGTAATCCAATAACGCTCTCTGGCCATCTCTCCTACTCACATACGTATACTTATGTATATCTCGCTTTTCAAACCAGGTATTCCCAATCACCAGTCCTTTTTTCAGCACATAAATCTACAAGCTCTTCACCATTTCCATTTACAAAACTGAACACTCCATGTATACCAATTATTCCCTCAACTGCCACATTACTCACCTTTGCATTCAAATCACCCATCACTATAACCCGGTATTTTGCATCAAAACCACTAACACACTCATTCAGCTGCTCCCAAAACACTTGCCTCTCATGAACTTTCTTTTCATGCATAGGTGCATATGCATCAATAATCACCCATCTCTCTCCATCAACTTTCAGTTTTACCCATATCAATCTAGAATTTACTTTCTTACACTCTGTCACATATTCCCACAACTCCTGATTCAGGAGTAGTGCTACTCCTTCCCTTGCTCTTGTCCTCTCACTAACCCCTAACTTTACTCCCAAGACATTCCCAAACCACTCTTCCCCTTTACCCTTTAGCATCGTTTCACTCAGACCCAAAACATCCAGGTTCCTTTCCTCAAACATACTACCTATCTCTCCTTTTTTCACATCTTGGTTACATCCACACACATTTAAACACCCCAATCTGAGCCTTCGAGGAACATGTGCACTCCTCGCGTGACTCCTCCTTCTGTTTCCCCTTTTAGGAAGTTAAAAGAGAAGGAGGGGAGGGTTTCTGGCCCACCGCTCCCGTCCCCTTTAGTCGCCTCTACGACACGTGACGAATGCGTGGGAAGTATTCTTTCTCTCCTATCCCCAGGGATGAAACATATATATATATATATATATATATATATATATATATATATATTTATTTATTTATTTTGCTTTGTCTCTGTCTCCCGCGTTTGCGAGGTAGCGGAAGGAAACAGACGAAAGAAATGGCCCAACCCACCCCCATACACATGTATATACATACACGTCCACACACGCAAATATACCTACCTATACATCTCAAGTACACATATATATACACACACACACACACATACATTTATACCCATGCACACAATTCACACTCTCTGCCTTTATTCATTTCCATCGCCACCTCGCCACACATGGATTATCATCCCCCTCCCCCCTCATGTGTGCGAGGTAGCGCTAGGAAAAGACAACAAAGGCCCCATTCGTTCACACTCAGTCTCTAGCTGTCATGCAATAATGCCCGAAACCACAGCTCCCTCTCCACGTCCAGGCCCCACACAACTTTCCATGGTTTACCCCAGACGCTTCACATGCCCTGATTCAATCCACTGACAGCACGTAAACCCCGGTATACCACATCGATCCAATTCACTCTATTCCTTGCCCGCCTTTCACCCTCCTGCATGTTCAGGCCGCGATCACTCAAAATCTTTTTCACTTCATCTTTCCACCTCCAATTATGTCTCCCACTTCTCGTTCCCTCCACCTCCAACACATATATCCTCTTGGTCAATCTTTCCTCACTCATTCTCTCCATGTGCCCAAACCATTTCAAAAAACTCCCTTCTGCTCCCTCAACCACGTTCTTTGTTTCCACACATTTCTCTTACCCTTATATTGCTTACTCGATCAAACCACCTCACACCACACATTGTCCTCAAACATCTCATTTCCAGCACATCCACCCTCCTGCGCACAACTCTATCCATAGCCTACGCCTCGCAACCATACAACATTGTTGGAATCACTATTCGTTCAAACATAACCATTTTTTCTCTCCGAGATAATGTTCTCGACTTCCATTATTTAAGGCTCCCAGGATTTTCGCCCCCTCCCCCACCCTATGATTCACTTCCGCTTCCATAGTTTCATCCGCTGCCAGATCCACTCCCAAATATCTAAAACACTTTAGTTCCTCCAGTTTTTCTCCATTCAAACTTACCTCCCAATTGACTTGACCCTCAACTCTACTGTACCTAATAACCTTGCTCTCATTCACATTTACTCTTAACTTTCTTCTTTCACACACTTTACCAAACTCAGTCACCAGCTTCTGCAGTTTCTCACATGAATCAGCCACCAGCGCTGTATCATCAGCGAACAACAACTGACTCACTTCCCAAGCTCTCTCATTCACAACAGACTTCATACTTGCCCCTCTTTCCAAAACTCGTGCATTCACCTCCCTAACAACCCCAACCATAAACAAATTAAACAACCATGGAGACATCACACACCCCTGCCGCAAGCCTACATTCACTGAGACCCAATCACTTTCCTCTCTTCCTACACGTACACATGCCTTACATCCTCGATAAAAACTTTTCACTGCTTCTAACAACTTGCCTCCCACACCATATATTCTTACTACCTTCCACAGAGCATCTCTATCAACTCTATCATATGCCTTCTCCAGATACATACAAATCCATTTGCTTTTCTAATTATTACTCACATACATTCTTCAAAGCAAACACCTGATCCATACATCCTCTACCACTTCTGAAACCACACTGCTCTTCCCCAATCTGATGCTCTGTACATGCCTTCACCCTCTCAATCAATACCCTCCCATGTATTTACCAGGAATACTCATCAAACTTATACCTCTGTAATTTGAGCACTCACTCTTATCCCCTTTGCCTTTGTACAATGGCACTATGCACGCATTCCGCCAATCCTCAGGCACCTCAGCATGAGTCATACATACATTAAATAACCTTACCAACCAGTCAACAATACAGTCAACCCCTTTTTTAACAGATTCCACTGCAATACCGTCCAAACCTGCTGTCCTGCCGGCTTTCATCTTCCGCAAAGCTTTTACAACCTCTTCTCTGTTTACCAAATCATTTTCCCTAACCCTCTCACTTTGCACACCACCTCGACCAAAACACCCTATATCTGCCACTCTATCATCAAACACATTCAACACAACCTTCAAAATACTCACTCCATCTCCTCACATCATCACTACTTGTTATCACCTCCCCATTTGCGCCCTTCACTGAAGTTCCCATTTGCTCCCTTGTCTTACGCACTTTATTTACCACCTTCCAGAACATCTTTTTATTCTCCCTAAAATTTAATGATACTCTCTCACCCCA
>NC_092242.1:34747213-34925687 GCF_036320965.1 Panulirus ornatus
AGAATTTTCGCCCCCTCCCCCACCCTATGATCCACTTCCGCTTCCATGGTTCCATCCGCTGCCAGATCCACTCCCAGATATCTAAAACACTTCATTTCCTCCAGTTTTTCTGCATTCAAACTCACCTCCAAATTGACTTGAATGCACGCATTCCGCCAATCCTCAGGCACCTCACCATGAGTCATACATACATTAAATAACCTTACCAACCAGTCAACAATACAGTCACCCCCTTTTTTAATAAATTCCACTGCAATACCATCCAAACCTGCTGCCTTGCCGGCTTTCACTACCTCTTCTCTGTTTACCAAATCGTTTTCCCTAACCCTCTCACTTTGCACACCACCTCGACCAAAACACCCTATATCTGCCACTCTATCATCAAACACATTCAACAAACCTTCAAAATACTCACTCCATCTCCTTCTCACATCACCACTACTTGTTATCACCTCCCCATTTGCGCCCTTCACTGAAGTTCCCATTTGCTCCCTTGTCTTACGCACTTTATTTACCTCCTTCCAGAACATCTTTCTATTCTCCCTAAAATTTAATGATACTCTCTCACCCCATCTCTCATTTGCCCTCTTTTTCACCTCTTGCACCTTTCTCTTGACCTCCTGTCTCTTTCTTTTATACACCTCCCACTCAATTGCATTTTTTCCCTGCAAAATTCGTCCAAATGCCTCTCTCTTCTCTTTCACTAATACTCTTACTTCTTCATCCCACCACTCACTACCCTTTCTAATCAACCCACCTCCCACTCTTCTCATGCCACAAGCATCTTTTGCGCAATCCATCATATATATATATATATATATATATATATATATATATATATATATATATATATATATATATATATATATATATATATATATATATATATATATATATATATATAATTATATATATATATATATATATATATATATATATATATATATATATATATATATATATATATATATATATATATATATATATATATATATATATATATATATATATATATATATATATAAATATATATATTTATATATATATAATTTAATATATACATATATATTTTTTTTTTTATACTTTGTCGCTGTCTCCCGCGTTTGCGAGGTAGCGCAAGGAAACAGACGAAAGAAATGGCCCAACCCACCCCCCCCAGACACATGTACATACACACGTCCACACACGCAAATATACATACCAACACAGCTTTCCATGGTTTACCCCAGACGCTTTAAATGCCTTGATTCAATCCACTGACAGTACGTCAACCCCTGTATACCACATCGCTCCAATTCACTCTATTCCTTGCCCTCCTTTCACCCTCCTGCATGTTCAGGCCCCGATCACACAAAATCTTTTTCACTCCATCTTTCCACCTCCAATTTGGTCTCCCTCTTCTCCTCGTTCCCTCCACCTCCGACACATATATCCTCTTGGTCAATCTTTCCTCACTCATTCTCTCCATGTGCCCAAACCATTTCAAAACACCCTCTTCTGCTCTCTCAACCACGCTCTTTTTATTTCCACACATCTCTCTTACCCTTACGTTACTTACTCGATCAAACCACCTCACACCACACATTTTCCTCAAACATCTCATTTCCAGCACATCCATCCTCCTGCGCACATCTCTATCCATAGCCCACGCCTCGCAACCATACAACATTGTTGGAACCACTATTCCTTCAAACATACCCATTTTTGCTTTCCGAGATAATGTTCTCGACTTCCACACATTTTTCAAGGCTCCCAAAATTTTCGCCCTCTCCCCCACCCTATGATCCACTTCCGCTTCCATGGTTCCATCCGCTGACAGATCCACTCCCAGATATCTAAAACACTTCACTTCCTCCAGTTTTTCTCCATTCAAACTCACCTCCCAATTGACTTGACCCTCACCCCTACTGTACCTAATAACCTTGCTCTTATTCACATTTACTCTTAACTTTCTTCTTCCACACACTTTACCAAACTCAGTCACCAGCTTCTGCAGTTTCTCACATGAATCAGCCACCAGCGCTGTATCATCAGCGAACAACAACTGACTCACTTCCCAAGCTCTCTCATCCCCAACAGACTTCATACTTGCCCCTCTTTCCAGGACTCTTGCATTTACCTCCCTACCAACCCCATCCATAAACAAATTAAACAACCATGGAGACATCACACACCCTTGCCGCAAACCTACATTCACTGAGAACCAATCACTTTCCTCTCTTCCTACACGTACACATGCCTTACATCCTCGATAAAAACTTTTCACTGCTTCTAACAACTTGCCTCCCACACCATATATTCTTAATACCTTCCACAGAGCATCTCTATCAACTCTATCATATGCCTTCTCCAGATCCATAAATGCTACATACAAATCCATTTGCTTTTCTAAGTATTTCTCACATACATTCTTCAAAGCAAACACCTGATCCACACATCCTCTACCACTTCTGAAACCGCACTGCTCTTCCCCAATCTGATGCTCTGTACATGCCTTCACCCTCTCAATCAATACCCTCCCATATAATTTACCAGGAATACTCAACAAACTTATACCTCTGTAATTTGAGCACTCACTCTTATCCCCTTTGCCTTTGTACAATGGCACTATGCACGCATTCCGCCAATCCTCAGGCACCTCACCATGAGTCATACATACATTAAATAACCTTACCAACCAGTCAACAATACAGTCACCCCCTTTTTTAATAAATTCCACTGCAATACCATCCAAACCTGCTGCCTTGCCGGCTTTCATCTTCCGCAAAGCTTTTACTACCTCTTCTCTGTTTACCAAATCATTTTCCCTAACCCTCTCACTTTGCACACCACCTCGACCCAAACACCCTATATCTGCCACTCTGTCATCAGACACATTCAACAAACCTTCAAAATACTCATTCCATCTCCTTCTCACATCACCGCTACTTGTTATCACCTCCCCATTTACGCCCTTCACTGAAGTTCCGATTTGCTCCCTTGTCTTACGCACCCTATTTACCTCCTTCCAGAACATCTTTTTATTCTCCCTAAAATTTACTGATAGTCTCTCACCCCAACTCTCATTTGCCCTTTTTTTCACCTCTTGCACCTTTCTCTTGACCTCCTGTCTCTTTCTTTTATACTTCTCCCACTCAATTGCATTTTTTCCCTGCAAAAATCGTCCAAATGCCTCTCTCTTTTCTTTCACTAATACTCTTACTTCTTCATCCCACCACTCACTACCCTTTCTAAACAGCCCACCTCCCACTCTTCTTATGCCACAAGCATCTTTTGCGCAATCCATCACTGATTCCCGAAATACATCCCATTCCTCCCCCACTCCCCTTACTTCCATTGTTCTCACCTTTTTCCATTCTGTACACAGTCTCTCCTAGTACTTCCCCACACAGGTCTCCTTCCCAAGCTCACTTACTCTCACCACCTTCTTCACCCCAACATTCACTCCTCTTTTCTGAAAACCCATACTAATCTTCACCTTAGCCTCCAAAGATAATGATCAGACATCCCTCCAGTTGCACCCCTCAGCACATTAACATCCAAAAGTCTCTCTTTCGCACGCCTGTCAATTAACACGTAATCCAATAACGCTCTCTGGCCATCTCTCCTATTGACGTTTGTGTGAATAAATTGTACATTTCCTTTTCCATAGCCAGAGGTTGAACCATTATGTGACATTCATTTTTTTCATTCATTTCAAGCTAAAGTTTGTTTTCTAAATTGTTTCTTACATTTTTCATATGTATATATATGTAGGTGTGTGTGTGTGTGTGTGTATGTGCGTATGTGTGTGTATGTGTGTGTGTGTGTATATGTATATATATATGTATATTATCCCTGGGGATAGGGGTGAAAGAATACTTCCCACGTATTCCTCGTGTGTCGTAGAAAGCGACTAGAGGGGACGGGAGCGGGGGGCCGGAAATCCTCCCCTCCTTGTATTAACTTTCTAAAATGGGAAACAGAAGAAGGAGTCACGCGGGGAGTGATCATCCTCCTCGAAGGCTCAGAGTGGGGTGCCTAAATGTGTGTGGATGTAACCAAGATGTGAAAAAAGGAGAGATAGGTAGTATGTTTGAGGAAAGGAACCTGGATGTTTTGGCTCTGAGTGAAACGAAGCTCAAGGGAAAAGGGGAAGAGTGGTTTGGAAATGTCTGGGGAGTGAAGTCAGGGGTTAGTGAGAGGACAAGAGCAAGGGAAGGAGTAGCGATACTCCTGAAACAGGAGTTGTGGGAGTATGTGATAGAATGTAAGAAAGTAAATTCTCGATTGATATGGGTAAAATTGAAAGTTGATGGAGAGAGATGGGTGATTATTGGTGCATATGCACCTGGGCATGAGAAGAAAGATCATGAGAGGCAAGTGTTTTGGGAGCAGCTGAATGAGTGTGTTAGCGGTTTTGATGCACGAGACCGGGTTATAGTGATGGGTGATTTGAATGCAAAGGTGAGTAATGTGGCAGTTGAGGGAATAATTGGTATGCATGGGGTGTTCAGTATTGTAAATGGAAATGGTGAAGAGCTTGTAGATTTATGTGCTGAAAAAGGACTGATGATTGGGAATACCTGGTTTATATATATATATATATATATATATATATATATATATATATATATATATATATATATATATATATATATATATATATATATATATATATATATATATATATATATATATATATATGTATATATATATATATATATATATATATATATATATATATATATATATATATATATATATATATATATATATATATATATATATATATATATATATATATATATATAATTATATATATATATATATATATATATATATATATATATATATATATATATATATATATATATATATATATATATATATATATATATATATGTTTTTTTCTTTATTCTTTTTTTTTTTCTTTTTTGCCGCTGTCTCCCGCGTTTGCGAGGTAGCGCAAGTAAACAGACGAAAGAAATTGCCTATCCCACCCCCATACACATGTATATACATAAGTCCACACACGCAAATATCCATACCTACACAGCTGTCCATGGTTTACCCCAGACGCTTCACATGCCTTGATTCAATCCACTGACAGCACGTCAACCCCGGTAGACCACATCGATCCAATTCACTCTATTCCTTGCCCTTCTTTCACCCTCCTGCATGTTCACGCCCCGATCACACAAAATCTTTTTCACTCCATCTTTCCACCTCCAATTTGGTCTCCCACTTCTCCTCGTTCCCTCCACCTCAGACACATATATCCTCTTGTTCAATCTTTCCTCACTCATTCTCTCCATGTGCCCAAACCATTTCAAATCACATTCTTCTGTTCTCTCAACCACGCTCTTTCTATTTCCTAACATCTCTCTTACCCTTACGTTACTTACTCGATCAAACCACCTCACACCACACATTGTCCTAAGACATCTCATTTCCAGCACATCCATCCTCCTGCGCACAACTCTATCCATAGCCCACGCCTCGCAACCATACAACATTGTTGGAACAACTATTTCCTCAAACATACCCATTTTTGCTTTCCGAGATAATGTTCTCGACTTCCACACATTCTTCAAGGCTCCCAGGATTTTCGCCCCCTCACCCACCCTATGATCCACTTTCGCTTCCATGGTTCCATCCGCTGCCATATCCAATCCCAGATATCTAAAACACTTACTTCCTCCAGTTTTTCTCCATTCAAACTTACCTCCCAATTGACTTGACCCTCAACCCTACTGTACCTAATAACCTTGCTCTTATTCACATTTACTCTTAACTTTCCTCTTTCACACACTTTACCAAACTCAGTCACCAGCTTCTGCAGTTTCTCACATGAATCAGCCACCAGCGCTGTATCATCAGCGAACAACAACTGACTCACTTCCCAAGCTCTCTCATCCACAACAGACTTCATACTTGCCCCTCTTTCCAAAACTCTTGCATTCACCTCCCTAACAACCCCATCCACAAACAAATTAAACAACCATGGAGACATCACACACCCCTGCCGTAAACCTACATTCACCGAGAACCAATCACTTTC
Organism: Panulirus ornatus; assembly: GCF_036320965.1. NCBI lineage: Eukaryota > Metazoa > Arthropoda > Malacostraca > Decapoda > Palinuridae > Panulirus > Panulirus ornatus. The sequence goes on from NC_092242.1 coordinate 34,753,257, forward strand.
CTCTCTTCCTACACGTACACATGCCTTACATCCTCGTTAAAAACTTTTCACTTCTTCTAACAACTTGCCTCCCACACAATATATTCTTAATACCTTCCACAGAGCATCTCTATCAACTCTATCATATGCCTTCTCCAGATCCATAAATGCTACATACAAATGCATTTGCTTTTCTAAGTATTTCTCACATACAGTCTTCAAAGCAAACACCTGATCCACACATCCTCTACCACTTCTGAAACCACACAGCTCTTCCCCAATCTGATGCTCTGTACATTCCTTCACCCTCTCAATCAATATATATATATATATATATATATATATACATATATATATATATATATATATATATATATATATATATATATATATATATATATATATATATATATATATATATATATATATATATCTATTTATTTATTATACTTTGACGCTGTCTCTCGCGTTTGCGAGGTAGCGCAAGGAAACAGACGAAAGAAATGGCCCAACCCCCCCCCCCCCAATACACATGTATATACATACGTCCACACACGCAAATATACATACCTACACAGTTTTCCATGGTTTACCCCAGACGCTTCACATGCCCTGCTTCAATCCACTGACAGTACGTCAACCCCGGTATACCACATTGCTCCAATTCACTCTATTCCTTGCCCTCCTTTCACCCTCCTGCATGTTCAGGCCCCGATCACACAAAATCTTTTTCACTCCATCTTTCCACCTCCAATTTGGTCTCCCTCTTCTCCTTGTTCCCTCCACCTCCGACACATATATCCTCTTGGTCAATCTTTCCTCACTCATCCTCTCCATGTGCCCAAACCACTTCAAAACACCCTCTTCTGCTCTCTCAACCACGCTCTTTCTATTTCCACACATCTCTCTTACCCTTACGTTACTCACTCGATCAAACCACCTCACACCACACATTGTCCTCAAACATCTCATTTCCAGCACATCCATCCTCCTGCGCACAACTCTATCCATAGCCCACGCCTCGCAACCATACAACATTGTTGGAGCCACTATTCCTTCAAACATACCCATTTTTGCTTTCCGAGGTAATGTTCTCGACTTCCACACATTCTTCAAGGCCCCCAGGATTTTCGCCCCCTCCCCCACCCTATGATCCACTTCCGCTTCCATGGTTCCATCCGCTGCCAGATCCACTCCCAGATATCTAAAACACTTCACTTCCTCCAGTTTTTCTCCATTCAAACTCACCTCCCAATTGACTTGACCCTCAACCCTACTGTACCTAATAACCTTGCTCTTATTCACATCTACTCTTAACTTTCTTCTTCCACACACTTTTAAAAACTCAGTCACCAGCTTCTGCAGTTTCTCACATGAATCAGCCACCAGCGCTGTATCATCAGCGAACAACAACTGACTCACTTCCCAAGCTCTCTCATCCCCAACAGACTTCATACTTGCTCCTCTTTCCAAAACTCTTGCATTTACCTCCCTAACAACCCCATCCATAAACAAATTAAACAACCATGGAGACATCACACACCCCTGCCGCAAACATACATTCACTGAGAACCAATCACTTTCCTCTCTTCCTACACGTACACATGCCTTACATCCTCGATAAAACTTTTCACTGCTTCTAACAACTTTTCTCCCACACCATATATTCTTAATACCTTCCAAAGAGCATCTCTATCAACTCTATCATATGCCTTCTCCAGATCCATAAATGCTACATACAAATCCATTTGCTTTTCTAAGTATTTCTCACATACATTCTTCAAAGCAAACACCTGATCCACACATCCTCTACCACTTCTGAAACCACACTGCTCTTCCCCAATCTGATGCTCTGTACATGCCTTCACCCTCTCAATCAATACCCTCCCATATAATTTACCAGGAATACTCAACAAACTTATACCTCTGTAATTTGGGCACTCACTCTTATCCCCTTTGCCTTTGTACAATGGCACTATGCACGCATTCCGCCAATCCTCACTCACCTCACCATGAGTCATACATACATTAAATAACCTTACCAACCAGTCAACAATACAGTCACCCCCTTTTTTAATAAATTCCACTGCAATACCATCCAAACCTGCTGCCTTGCCGGCTTTCATCTTCCGCAAAGCTTTCACTACCTCTTCTCTGTTTACCAAATCATTTTCCCTAACCCTCTCACTTTGCACACCACCTCGACCAAAACACCCTATATCTGCCACTCTATCATCAAACACATTCAACAAACCTTCAAAATACTCACTCCATCTCCTTCTCACATCACCACTACTTGTTATCACCTCCCCATTTGCGCCCTTCACTGAAGTTCCCATTTGCTTCCTTGTCTTACGCACTTTATTTACCTCCTTCCAGAACATCTTTTTATTCTCCCTAAAATTTAATGATACTCTCTCACCCCAACTCTCATTTGCCCTTTTTTTCACCTCTTGCACCTTTCTCTTGACCTCCTGTCTTTTTCTTTTATACATCTCCCACTCAATTGCATTTTTTCCCTGAAAAAATCGTCCAAATGCCTCTCTCTTCTCTTTCACTAATACTCTTACTTCTTCATCCCACCACTCACTACCTTTTCTAATCAACCCACCTCCCACTCTTCTAATGCCACAAGCATCTTTTGCGCAATCCATCACTGATTCCCTAAATACATCCCATTCCTCCCGCACTCCCCTTACTTCCATATATATATATATATATATATATATATATATATATATATATATATATATATATATATATATATATATATATATATATATATATATATATATATATATATATATATATATATATATATATATATATATATATATATATATATTCATTTATTCATTATTTATTATACTTCGTCGCTGTCTCCCTTGTTAGTGAAGTGGCGCAAGGAAACAGACGAAACAATGGCAAACCCACCCACATACATATGTATAAGCATACACGTCCACACACGCACACATACATACCTATACATCTCAACATATACCTATATATACACACATAGACATACACATATATACATATGTACATTATTCATACTCTCTGCCCTTATTCACTCCCGTCGCCACCCCGCCAAACATGTACTGACATCCCCTTACCCCCGCATGTGCACGAGGTAACGCGAGGAAATGACAACAAAGGCTACATTCGTTCACACTCAGTCTCTAGCTGTCATGTGTAATGCACCGAAACCACAGCTCCCATTCAGGCCACACAAAACACTTCACTTCCTCCAGTTTTTCTCCATTCAAACTTACCTCCCAATTGACTCGACCCTCAACCCTACTGTACCTAATAACCTTGCTCTTATTCACATTTACTCTTAACTTTCTTCTTTCACACACTTTACCAAACTCAGTCACCAGCTTCTGCAGTTTCTCTCATGAATCAGCCACCAGCGCTCTGTCATCAGTGAACAACAACTGACTCACTTCCCAAGCTTTCTCATCCACAACACTCTGCATAGTTGCCCCTCTCTCCAAAACTCTTGCATTCACCTCCCTAACAACCCCATCCATTAACAAATTAAACAACCATGGAGACATCACACACCCCTGCCGCAAACCTCCATTCACTGAGAGCCAATCACTTTTCTCTCTTCCTACACGTACACATGCCTTACATCCTCGATAAAAACTTTTCACTGCTTGTAAGAACTTGCCTCTGACACTATATATTCTTAACACCTTCCACAGAACATCTCCATCAACTCTATCATATGCCTTCTCCAGAACCATAAATGCTACATACAAATTCATTTGCTTTTCTAAGTATTTCTCGCATACATTCTTCAAAGCAAACACCTGATCCACACATCCTCTACCACTTCTGAAACCACACTGCTCTTTCCCAATCTCATGCTTTGTACATGCCTTCACCCTTTCAATCAATATCCTCCCATATAATTTCCCAGGAATACTGAAAATACTTATACCTCTGTAATTTGAGCACTCACCTTTGTCCCCTTTGCCTTTGTACAATGGCACTATGCAAGCACTCCGCCAATCCTCAGGCACCTTACCATGAATCATACATACGTTAAATAGCCTTACCAACCAGTCAACAATACAGTCACCCACATTCTTAATAAATTCCACTGTAATATCGTCCAAACCCGCTGCCTTGCTGGCTCTCATCTTCCGAAAAACTTTTACTACCTCTTTTCTGTCTTCCAAATCATTTTACCCAACCCTCTCACTTGCACAACACCTCGGCCAAAACACCCTATATCTGACACTCTATCATCAAACGCATTCAATAAACCTTCAAAATACTCACTCCAACTCCTTCTCGCATCACCACTACTTCTTTTCACCTCCCCACTAGCCCCCTTCACTGAAGTGCCCATTTGTTCCTTTGTCTTGCGCACTTTATTTACCTCCTTCCAAAACATCTTTTTATTCTCCCTAAAATTTACTGATACTCTCTCAACCCAACTCTCATTTGCCTTCTCTTTTACCTCCTGCACCTTTCTCTTGACCTCCTGCCTCTTTCTTTTATACATCTCCCAATCATTTGCATTATTTCCCTGCAAAAAATCGTCCAAATGCCAATCTCTTCTCTTTCACTAATAATCTTACATCTTCATCCCACCACTTACTACCCTAATCTGACCACCTCCTACGCTTCTCATGCCACAACCATCTTTTGCGCATGCCATCACTGCTTCCCTAAATACATCCCATTCCTCCCCCACTCCCCTTACGTCCTTTGTTCTCACATTTTTTCATTCTGTACTCAGTCTCTCCTGGTACTTCCTCACACAAGTCTCCTTCCCAAGTTCACTCACTCTCACCACTCTCTTCACCCCAACATTCTCTCTTCTTTTCTGAAAACCTCTACAAATCTTCATCTTCGCCTCCACAAGATACTGATCAGACATCCCTCTAGTTGAACCTGTCAGCACATTGACATCCAAAAGTCTCTCTTTCGCTCTCCTATCAGTTAACACGAAATCCAGTAACGCTCTCTGGCCATCTCTCCTATTACATACGTATACTTTTGTATATATCTCTTTTTAAACCAGGTATTCCTATTCACCAGTCCTTTTTCAGCACATAAATCTACAAGCTCCTCACCATTTCCATTTACAATACTGAACACCCCATGTACACCAATTATTCCCGCAACTGCCACGTTACTCACCTTTGCATTTAAATCACCAATCACTATAACCCGGTCTTGTGCACCAAAACCACTAACACACTGATTCAGCTGCTCCCAAAACACTTGCCTCTCATGATCTTTCATCTCATGCCCAGGTGCATATGCACCAATAATCAACCATCTCTCTCCATCAACTTTCAGTTTTACCCATATCAATCTAGAGTTTACTTTTTTACAATCTATCACATTCTCCCACTACTCGTTTCAGGGATAGTGCTACTCCTTCCCTTGCTCTTGTCCTCTTACTAACCCATGACTTTACTCCCAAGACATTCCCAAACCACTCTTCCCCTTTACCCTTGAGCCTTGTTTCACTCAGAGCCAAAACATCCAGGTTCCTTTCCTCAAACATACTACCTATCTCTCCTTTTTCTCAACTTGGCTACTTCCACACACATTTAGACACCCCAATGTGAGCCTTCGAGGAGGATGAACACTCCCCGCGTGACTCCTTCTTCTGTTTCCCCTTTTAGAATGTTAAAATACAAGGAGGGGAGGGTTTCTAGCCCTCCGCTCTCGTCCCCTTTAGTCGCCTTCTGCGACACGTGTGGAATGCTCAGCTCGTTGTTCTTACGTTACCTCACTGACGTGGGAAATGGCGAATATTTATGAAAAAAAAGATTGCAGTGTAACCCCAATCATTCTTCATTGCAAAACTATGCTCTTATTTTTAGCTTTCTTGCTACCATCTTTGCTGAACCTTACTTCCAGACACCTTAAGTTATCCATCCACACCTAGTTCTTCGCCTTTCAAACCGATATTACATTATGACATGTTATGCCTTTCAGAGAGGAAAGTCTCACCCTTACTCGCGTTCACCGTTAGCATCCTCTAAATACAAACGTCATTAAACTGGTCAACAAATTTATCTAACTAATCGCCTGTTTCAGCTAATAGCATATCATCTACATGTAACAGGTGTTGTGCCACAGGAATCAGTCTTCGGACCAGACTTTCTCAAATATATTGATGATATTGATAATGGCCCGCATTACAATATATCAAAATTCCTTGATGTTGGAAAACTGGGAAATAAACATACAAATGAACTTGAGTCTTCAAAATGACATAGACAAACTGATGGGCCAGGATGATAAGTGACAAATGAATTTTCATATCGATCAATGCAAAGTTTCACACATTTTTAGTAAAGACGAAAAGGCAATAGACAGTATGAATATTGTTGCATTGCGTAATAATCTTGATGAACTAAGATCAAGAAACAGCGAAAAGAGCTAACAAAATTCTTGGATCATTGGTAAGGCCTTCGAATTCAAACCCAAGGAAATCATCTTTACTCTATTACAATTCATTTGTTCGTTCCCATCTTGAATACTGTGTTCGGTTGTTGCCACCTTGCCTTATAAAAACGGCATAGAATGGAGAGTCTAACTATCAAGATGATTCCTGGGCTGAAAAACAGATTGTATGAGAAACAATAAAACGACTTAAATCCGTGTTGCTTTGAAAAGAGAAGGTTTTGAGGTTGTGTAATGCAGGTATTCAAAACTATCAGAGGCTTTGATAAACTTGATCTAACGAGCTACTTACGATTTGATTCGTCTGATTTCACTCAATGGATACAAACCCGCTGGAAAACGTGTTACCTCGAATGAGGCGAAGTATTTTTCCTTCGCCAGGATTGTTAACATCTGGAATGATCTGCTAGTTAGAGTGGATGAAAACAGTGCTCTAGATACGTTCAAGAACACAGTTAATAAATATTTTGCTTCAAGTCCACGACTTACATTCTTTGCTCCTCTTTAGTCACACTGACAATCTGCAGGTTATGCTCTTTGAATAATCAGTATGCCTCATAAGGTTTACCACACTAATGTATGACGTTCAGATATCTAACACTATCACAAACAGTCTCGAAAGAACCCAATGGTTTGCTGCTGTTTGACTTTCTTTGTATGTTTGATAAACTCCGACATCATGTCGAACCATGTATTCATACTAATCTTTATACTGACATGTCTATCTTCCATAATCAAAGCTTGGTACAGTATTCAAGTCTTCTGTACATGATATACAGTCAAAATATAAATAGCTTTCTCGTTCACAGCATCATGTATCTTTTGCAAATACACAGATTCATAGTGCAATTACTTTTCTCTGTATTTTGGGATATTTCACAGACATTGTTAAGGTCAAAGCCTAGAAACCTAACATCTACTTCCCTTTCTGAATCCATTTTACTCCTCACAAATCCTTAACATGACCAGTCACTCTCCTGTCATATACCTAGCAAACTTTGATAAGAAAATGCTAAAATACAATGGTCAAATTTCATTTTTTGGGTTATAGAATCCGATCTAATAGTAATAGCAGTAGTAGTGGCAGCTGTAGTGCAATAGTAGTAGTAGTATCAGCAGTAACACTGAAGACGAAATTCTGCCAAAAGGAAAAGCAAGCACCTTGTATTAATCATAAGAAAACTTGGAGTTACGAAGACTGAGTCATTTGGGTTACGTGCTGTTAAGTGTCATGTGTGAGGTGGAGGGACTGTATGTTTGTGGACTGAAGACCTGCAGCTTGATTATGGATGGGAGAGAGAAATAAGATAGCGACTAAAGCCAAAGGAGTAAAAGCTGATTCCCACTGAAGTTCTGGCTCGCTGCGCAGCCGTCATAAACCCTCCCGATACCCAGGTGGGTAGTACCCGTAATACAGAGAGAGAGAGAGAGAGAGAGAGAGAGAGAGAGAGAGAGAGAGAGAGAGAGAGAGAGAGAGAGAGAGAGAGAGAGAGAGAGAGAGAGAGAAAAAACACCGACAATAGCATGCTGCACTTGGCAGTCTTCACATTGTGACACCACAGTCAGAAAAATTTCCTACCTCAGCAAGTGTCTGTAAGCGGTGTACCTGAATTCATTGTTCACCGATCCATCAAAGGGAAGCTCTTTGTACCCCTGCTTGCATGCTAACTAAGCAATTTGCTTAATTCATTTGACAAAATAGCCGGAATTCATCCCATGGTAATATGTAACGAAGAAAGACCTCTTTCTCTCAACTTGATGTTGAGACATAAAAGTCTGTCAAATTGTAAAGTATTATTGCTGTCTTTGTAAGTCATCATGCTTATGCTTATGAAACCTTTATATATAGTTGACCAAAATGTGTATATGAGTTTGTGACAAGACAGTTCCCGCCTTTATCCGTATTTAAAATAGCTGTCTACATGATAAGTATATGCATTTTTAATATTTTGTCGTTTCTCGTGTTATAGGGGAAGCATCAGGATCAGACGGAGGAAAAACCGTAATCGCTCACTTACATCCTCTATCAGTCATGTGTAATGCACCGAAACCATAGCTCCCTATCCACAAACAGGACCCAAACATATATATATATATATATATATATATATATATATATATATATATATATATATATATATATATATATATATATATATATATATATATATATATATATATATATATATATATATATTATTATTATTATCATTATTTTGCTTTGTCGCTTTCTCCCTCGTTTGCGAGGTAGCGCAACGAAACAGACGAAAGAAATGGCCCAACCCACCCCCATACACATGTATATACATACACGTCCCCACACGCAAATATACATACCCATACATCTCAATGTACACATATACATACACACATAGACATATACATATAGACACATGTGCATAATTCATGCTGTCCGCCTTTATTCATTCCCATCGCCACCCCACCACACATGAAATAATAACATCTTCCCCCTAATGTGCGCGAGGTAGCTCTAAGAAAAGATAACTAAGGCCACATTTGTTCACACTCAGTCTCTAGCTGTCATGTAATAACGCACCGAAACTACAGCTCCCTTTCCACATCCAGGCCCTAGAGAACTTTCTATGGTTTACCCTAGACGCTTCACACGCCCTGATTCAATCCATTGACAGCAAGTCGACCCCGGTATACAACATCGTTCTAATTCACTGTGTTCGTTGCACGCATTTTACGCTCCTGCATGTTCAGGCCCCGAGCTCTCAAATTCTTTTTCACCCTATTTTTCCACCACCAGTTTGGTCTCCCACTTCTCCTCGTTCTCTCCACCTCTGACACATATATCCTCTTTGTCAATCTTTCCTCACTCATTCTCTCCATGTGACCAAACCATTTCAAAACACCCTCTTCTCCTCTCTCAACCACATTCCTTTATTACTACACATCTCTCTTACCACCTCACACCAAATATTGTCCTCAAACATCTCATTTCCTACACATCCACCCTCCTCCGCAAAACTCTATCCATAGCCCACGCCTCGCAACCATATACCCTTGTTGGAACCACTATTCCTTCAAACATACCCATATTTGCTTTCCGAGATAATGTTCTCGACTTCCACACATTCTTCAACCCTCCTAGAACTTTCGCCCCCTCCCCCACCCTATGATGCACCTCCGCTTCCATGGTTCCATCCGCTGCCAAATCCACTCCCAGATATCTAAAACACTTCACTTCCTTCAGTTTTTCTCCATTCAAACTAACCTCCCAATTGACTTGTCCCTCAACCCTACTGTACCTGATAAAATTGCTCTTATTCACATTTATCTCAACTTCCTTCTTTCATACACTTTACCAGACTCAGTCACTAGCTTCTGCAGTTTCTCACACGAATCAGCCACCAGCGCTGTATCATCAGCGAACAACAATTGAACAACAATTTATTCCTTGCCTTTGGACCATGCAATCTAAAAATGTTAACATACCATTATCTTCCGTTTATATAGTAAATTTGATGGAAGGTCCAAATTGTAAGATGAGGGGAGAAATATTTGTAAATTTTCATTTGTTGGCCAAACACAAAGAACATCATCTACATACCTAAACCAAATTGCATTAGAAGGTAAGATAACCTTTAGAACTTTTGTTTGAAATAATTCCACATCAAGATTACTTAGTACAGGTGAAAGAAGGTTACCCATTGCCATACCAAGTTTTTGAGCATAATCTCCATTGAACTGAAGTACACAGTTTTTTATACACAATTTTATCAGTTCAATGAAAACAGACTTTGAAACAGGTAAATGAATATCATCTAAGACATCAAATAAATATTCTAAAAGGTCATCAACTGGAACTTTAGTGAAAAGTTAGGAAACATCAAAACTAACTGTTTTGATATCAAAATTATCATTGATATTCTTTAGCTTGTTGACTAAATCTACATTGTTCATGATATTAGAATTTGATACCTTACCCACTAAAGGGCTTAGTAAAGAAATTAACCATTTTGATAATTTATATGTGATGGAGCTTACTGAATTCACTATAGTTCTTGCTAGAAAATTCTCTTTATGTGTTTTGATAAGTTCATTTATATATGGCAATGAAGGAGACAAAGATAGCAAACTTTTTGTAAGAGAATTATTACCATTAAACAAAAACTTCATTTCTTTATTGAAGTGAGAATTAAATGCTTCTAAGGGATTTTTACTAAGTCTAGAATATGTTGTGTCATTATTTAGAAGATCCTTCATTTTAGATAAATAGTTACTTTGTCTAAAATCACAGCAGTGTTAGCCTTATATGCTGTAGTAATATGTATATCCTTGTCTTTTTTTAAGGTGTTAAGAGCTGTTATAAATCTTTTAGGGTAATTAGGTTCCACTGGTTTTGACAAACTAGGGTACACTAAACCCTTACAGATATTAGATTCATCATTCCCTAAATTACAGTATTTCTCTAAATCACAAGAAGACTGTGACATCAACACAGCTGGCTTCCCTGTTAGAGCACACAAAACTTAAACCATAGCCTAATGCACAAAGGAATCCATAGCTAGCTGTTTATTAGACAAGTTTACCACAAAAGATAGGTTTGTGTTCTTGGTCCAGTCGCTGTTTTTGATAAGATGGTCCAACTTACGATTTCGTGACTTTTTTAGCCTATTGCGTTCTTTCCTTAATCTATCATAGCAATAGTCCAACATCCGGTTCTTCCAGTGTGTCGGTATTGCCATTTGAAAGGTGCGTTTCTTCTCTCTTGAAATGCGAAAAGCCTCCTTCATTTCAAGTTTCTTTAATTCAAAGTTTTTCTTTAAAATAATATTTTGGAATTGGTCAAATGGTCGACCAGACAGCTGCAGCAATCGTTAAGGTAGGACAGATCTTGGCATCACATGTCCATCTAAGCGTTTCCTAAGGAATTCAAATCCTAGCATTAGATGGTGGGCCTTGATTGATATATATATGTATATATATATATATATATATATATATATATATATATATATATATATATATATATATATATATATATATATATATATATATATATATATATATATATAGATATATATATATATAAATATTTTTTTTTTTGCTTTGTCGCTGTCACCCGCGTTTGCGAGGTAGCGCAAGGAAACAGACGAAAGAAATGGCCCAACCCACCCCCATACACATGCATATACATACGTCCACACACGCAAATATACATACCTACACAGCTTTCCATGGTTTACCCCAGACGCTTCACATGCCTTGATTCAATCCACTGACAGCACGTCAACCCCGGTAGACCACATCGCTCCAATTCACTCTATTCCTTGCCCTCCTTTCACCCTCCTGCATGTTCAGGCCCAGATCACACAAAATCTTTTTCACTCCATCTTTCCACCTCCAATTTGGTCTCCCTCTTCTCCTCGATCCCTCCACCTCCGACATATATATCCTCTTGGTCAATCTTTCCTCACTCATTCTCTCCATGTGCCCAAACCATTTCAAAACACGCTCTTCTGCTCTCTCAACCACGCTCTTTTTATTTACACACATCTCTCTTACCCTTATGTTACTTACTCGATCAAGCCACCTCACACCACACATTGTCCTCAGACATCTCATTTCCAGCACATCCATCCTCCTGCGCACAACTCTATCCATAGCCCACGCCTCGCAACCATACAACATTGTTGGAACCACTATTCCTTCAAACATACCCATTTTTGCTTTCCGAGATAATGTTCTCGACTTCCAAACATTCTTCAAGGCTCCCAGATTTTTCGCCCTCTCCCCCTCCCTATAATTCACTTCCGCTTCCATGGTTCCATCCGCTGCCAGATCCACTCCCAGATATCTAAAACACTTCACTTCCTCCAGGTTTTCTTCATTCAAACTTACCTACCAATTGACTTGACCCTCAACCCTACTGTACCTAATAACCTTGCTCTTATTCACATTTACTCTTAACGTTCTTCTTTCACACACTTTACCAAACTCAGTCACCAGCTTCTGCAGTTTCTCACATGAATCAGCCCCCAGCGCTCTATCATCAGCGAACAACAACTGACTCACTTCCCAAGCTCTATCATCCACAACCGATTGCATACTTGCCCCTCTTTCGAAAACTCTTGCATTCACCTTCCTAACAACCCCATCCATAAACAAATTAAACAGCCATGGACATATCACACACCCCTGCCGCAAACCTACATTCACTGAGAACCAATCACTTTCCTCTCTTCCTACGCGCACATTTGCCTTACATCCTCGATAGAAACTTTTCACTGCTTCTAACAACTTGCCTCCCACACCATATATTCTTAATACCTTCCACAGAGCATCTCTATCAACTCTATCATATGCCTTCTCCAGATCCATAAATGCTACTTACAAATCCATTTGTTTTTCTAAGTATTTCTCGCATACATTCTTCAAAGCAAACAGCTGATCCACACATCCTCTACCACTTCTGCAACCACACAGCTCTTCCCCAATCTGATGCTCTGTACATGCCTTCACCCTCTCAACCAATACCCTCCCATATAATTTACCATTAATACTCAACAAACTTATACCTCTGTATTTTGAGCACTCACTCTTAACCCCTGGCACTATGCAAGCATTCCGCCAATCCTCAGGCACCTCACCATGAATCATACATACATTAAATAACCTTACCAACCAGTCAACAATACAGTCACCCCCTTTTTTAATAAATTCCACTGCAATACCATCCAAACCTGCTGCCTTGCCGGCTTTCATCTTCCACAAAGCTTTTACTACCTCGTTCTTTACCAAATCATTTTCCGTAACCCTCTCACTTTGCACACCACCTCGACCAAAACACCCTATATCTGCCACTCTATCATCAAACACATTCAAGAAACCTTCAAAATACTCACTCCATCTCCTTCTCACATCACCACTGCTTGTTATCACCTCCCCATTAGCGCCCTTCACTGAAGTTCCCATTTGCTTCCTTGTCTTACGCACTTTATTTACCTCTTTCCAAAACAGCTTCTTATTCTCCCTGAAATTTAATGATGCTCTCTCACCCCAACTCTCATTTGCCCTTTTTTCACCTCTTGCACCTTTCTCTTGACCTCCTGTCTCTTTCTTTTATACAACTCCCACTTTAAAAAGCGAGATATAAATAAGTATACTTATGTAAGTAGGAGAGATGGCCAGAGAGCATTATTGGATTACGTGTTAATTGACAGGCGCGCGAAAGAGAGACTTTTGGATGTTAATGTGCTGAGAGGTGCAACTGGAGGGATGTCTGATCATTATCTTGTGGAGGCTAAGGTGAAGATTTGTATGGGTTTTCAGAAAAGAAGAGTGAAGGTTGGGGTGAAGAGGGTGGTGAGAGTAAGTGAGCTTGGGAAGGAGACTTGTGTGAGGAAGTACCAGGAGAGACTGAGTACAGAATGGAAAAAGGTGAGAACAATGGAAGTAAGGGGAGTGGGGGAGGAATGGGATGTATTTAGGGAATCAGTGATGGATTGCGCAAAAGATGCTTGTGGCATGAGAAGAGTGGGAGGTGGGTTGATTAGAAAGGGTAGTGAGTGGAGGGATGAAGAAGTAAGAGTATTAGTGAAAGAGAAGAGAGAGGCATTTGGACGATTTTTGCAGGGAAAAAAAAAATATATATATATATATATATATATATATATATATATATATATATATATATATATATATATATATATATATATATACATACATATATATATATATATATATATATATATATATATATATATATATATATATATATATATATATATATATATATATATATATATATATAAATATATATATATATATATATATATATATATATATATATATATATATATATATATATATATATATATATATATATATATATATATATATATATATATATATATATATATATATATATATATATATATATATATATATATATATATATATATATATATATTTATATATATATATATATATATATATATATATATATATATATATATATATATATATATATATATATATATTTATATATATATATATATATATATATATATATATATATATATATATATATATATATATATATATATATATATATATATATATATATATATATATATATATATATATATATATTTATATATATATATATATATATATATATATATATATATATATATATATATATATATAAATATATATATATATATATATATATATATATATATATATATATATATATATATATATATATATATATATATATATATATATATATATATATATATATATATATATATATGCGCTGAGATGTATAGGTATGTAAATGTGCGTGTTTGGATGTGTATGTATATACATGTGGATGTGGGTGGGTTGGGCCATTTATCCCTGGGGATAGGGGAGAACGAATACTTCCCACGTATTCCCTGCGTGTCGTAGAAGGCGACTAAAAGGGGAGGGAGCGGGGGGCTGGAAATCCTCCCCTCTCAATTTCTTTTTTAATTTTCCAAAAGTAGGAACAGAGAAGGGGGCCAGGTGAGGATATTCCCTCAGTGGCCCAGTTCTCTGTTCTTAACGCTACCTCGCTAACGCGGGAAATGGCGAATAGTTTGAAAAAAAAAAAAAAAAAAAAAATATATATATATATATATATATATATATATATATATATATATATATATATATATATATATATTATCCCTGGGGATAGGGGATTAAGGATACTTCCCACGTATTCCCTGCGTGTCGTAGAAGGCGACTAAAAGGGGAGGGAGCGGGGGGCTGGAAATCCTCCCCTCTAGTTTTTTTTTTTAATTTTCCAAAACAAGGAACAGAGAATTGGGCCAGGTGAGGGTATTCCCTCAGAGGCCCAGTCCTCTGTTCTTAATGCTACCTCGCTAACGCGGAAAATGGCGAATAGTTTAAAAGAAAGAGATATATATTTTTTCTTTTTCAAACTATTCGCCATTTCCCGCATTAGCGAGGTAGCGTTAAGAACAGAGGACTGGGCCATTGAGGGAATACCCTCACCTGGCCCAATTCTCTGTTCCTTCTTTTGAAAAAAAAAAAAAAAAAAAAAAAAGAAAACGAGAGGGGAGGATTTCCAGCCCCCCGCTCCCTCCCCTTTTTGTTGCCTTCTGCGACACGCAGGGAATACGTGGGAAGTATTCTTAATCCAGATATATATATATATATATATGTATATATATATATATATATATATATATATATATATATATATATATATATATATATATATATATATATATATATTTATTTATTTATTTTGCTTTGTCGCTGTCTCCCGCGTTAGCGAGGTAGCGCAAGGAAACAGACGAAAGAATGGCCCAACCCCCCCACATACACATGTATATACAGATTTGTCCACAAACGCACAATATACATACCTATACATCTCAATGTACACATATATATACACACACAGACATATACATATATGCACATGTACATAATTCATACTGTCTGCCTTTATTTGTTCCCATCGCTACCTCGCCACACATGGAATAACAACCCCCTCCCCCCTCATGTGGTCGAGGAAGCGCTAGGAAAAACACCAAAGGCCCCATTCGTTCACACTCAGTCTCTAGCTGTCATGTAATAATGCACCGAAACCACAGCTCCCTTTCCACATCCAGGCCCCACACACTTTCTATGGTGTACCCCAGACGCTTCACATACCCTGGTTCAATCCATTGACAGCACGTCGACCCCGGTATACCACATCGTTCCAATTCACTCTATACCTTGCACGCCTTTCACACTCCTGCGTGTTCAGGCCGCGATCACTCAAAATCTTTTTCACTCCATCTTTCCACCTCCAATTTGGTCTCCCACTTCTCCTCGTTCCCTCCACCTCCGACACATTTATCCTCTTGGATCAATCTTTCCCCACTCATTCTCTCCATGTGAACAAACCATTTCAAAACACCCTCTTCAGCTCTCTCAACCACACTCTTTTTATTTCCACATATCTCTCTCATCATTACATTACTTACTCGATCAAACCACCTTACACCACATATTGTCCTCAAACATCTCATTTCCAGCATATCCACCCTCCTACGCACAACTCTATCCATAACCCACGCCTCGCAACCATACAACATTGTTGGAACCACTATTCCTTCAAACATACACATTTTTGCTTTCCGAGATAATGTTCTCGACTTCCAAACATTCTTCAAGGCTCCCAGATTTTTCGCCCCCTCCCCCACCCTATAATTCACTTCCGCTTCCATGGTTCCATCCGCTGCCAGAACCACTCCCAGATATCTAAAACACTTCATTTCCTCCAGGTTTTCTCCATTCAAACTTACCTACCAATTGACTTGACCCTCAACCCTACTGTACCTAATAACCTTGCTCTTATTCACATTTACTCTTAACTTTCTTATTTCACACACTTTACTTAACTCAGTCACCAGCTTCTGCAGTTTCTCACATGAATCAGCCACCAGCGCTGTATCATCAGCGAACAACAACTGACTCACATCCCAAGCTCTCTCATCCACAACCGACTGCATACTTGAACCTCTTTCGAAAACTCTTGCATTCACCTCCCTAACAACCCCATCCATAAACAAATTAAATAGCCATGGACACATCACACACCCCTGCCGCAAACCTACGTTCATTGAGAACCAATCACTTTCCTCTCTTCCTACACGTACATTTGCCTTACATCCTCGATAAAAACTTTTCACTGCTTCTAACAACTTGCCTCCCACACCATATATTCTTAAAACAGAGCATCTCTATCAACTCTATCATATGCCTTCTCCAGATCCGTAAATGCTACATACAAATCCATTTGTTTTTCTAAGTATTTCTCGCATACATTCTTCAAAGCAAACAGCTGATCCACACATCCTCTACCACTTCTGCAACCACACAGCTCTTCCCCAATCTGATGCTCTGTACATGCCTTCACCCTCTCAATCAATACCCTCCCATATAATTTACCAGGAATACTCAACAAACTTATACCTCTGTAATTTGAGCACTCACTCTTAACCCCTGGCACTATGCAAGCATTCCGCCAATCCTCAGGCACCTCACCATGAATCATACATACATTAAATAACCTTACCAACCAGTCAACAATACAGTCACCCCCTTTTTTAATAAATTCCACAGCAATAACATCCAAACCTGCTGCCTTGCCGGCTTTCATCTTCCACAAAGCATTTACTACCTCTTTCTTTACCAAATCATTTTCCAAACCCTCTCACTTTGCACACCACCTCGACCAAAACACCCTATATCTGCCACTCTATCATCAAACACGTTCAACAAACCTTCAAAATTCTCACTCCATCTCCTTCTCACATCACCACTGCTTGTTATCACCTCCCCATTAGCGCCCTTCACTGAAGTTCCCACTTGCTTCCTTGTCTTACGCACTTTATTTACCTCCTTCCAAAACTGCTTCTTATTCTCCCTGAAATTTAATGATACTCTCTCACCCCAACTCTCATTTGCCCCCTTTTTCACCTCTTGCAACTTTCTCTTGACCTTCTGCCTCTTTCTTTTATACCTCTCCCACTCATTTGCTTTTTATCCCTGCAAAAATCGTTCAAATGCCTCTCTCTTCTCTTTCACTAGTAATCTTAATTCTTCATTCCACCACTCACTACCCTTTCTAATCAACCCACCTCCCACTCTTCTCATGCCACAAGCATCTTTTGCACAAGCCATCACTGCTTCCCTAAATACATCCCATTCCTCCTCCACTCCCCTTACCTCCTTTGTTCTCACCTTTTTCCATTCTGTACTGAGTCTCTCCTGGTACTGCCTCACAAAAGTCTCCGTCCCAAGTTCCCTTAATCTCACCACTCTCTTCATCCCAACATTCTCTCTTCTTTTCTGAAAACCCCCACAAATATTCACTTTCGCTTCCACAAGATAATGATCAGACATCCCTCCATTTGCACCTCTCAGCACATTAACATCCAAAACTCTCTCTTTCGTACGTCTATCAATGAACACGTAATCCATTAACGCTCTCTGGTCATCTCTCCTACTTACATACGTATACTTATGTATATCTCGCTTTTTAAACCAGGTATTCCCGATCACCAGTCATTTTTCAGCACATAAATCTACAAGCTCTTCACCATTTCCATTTACAGCACTGAACACTCCATGTATACCAATTATTCCCTCAACTGCCACGTTACTCATCTTTGCATTCAAATCACCCATCATTATAACCCGGTCTTGTGCATCAAAACCACTAACACACTCATTCAGCTGCACCGAAAACACTTGCCTCTCATGATCTTTCTTCTCATATATATATATATATATATATATATATATATATATATATATATATATATGGGTGATTATTGGTGCATATGCACCTGGGCATGAGAAGAAAGATCATGAGAGGCAAGTGTTTTGGGAGCAGCTGAATGAGTGTGTTAGCGGTTTTGATGCACGAGACCGGGTTATAGTGATGGGTGATTTGAATGCAAAGGTGAGTAATGTGGCAGTTGAGGGAATAATTGGTATGCATGGGGTGTTCAGTGTTGTAAATGGAAATGGTGAAGAGCTTGTAGATTTATGTGCTGAAAAAGGACTGATGATTGGGAATACCTGGTTTAAAAAGCGAGATATACATAAGTATACTTATGTAAGTAGGAGAGATGGCCAGAGAGCGTTATTGGATTACGTGTTAATTGACAGGCGTGCGAAAGAGAGACTTTTGGATGTTAATGTGCTGAGAGGTGCAACTGGAGGGATGTCTGATCATTATCTTGTGGAGGCTAAGGTGAAGATTAGTATGGGTTTTCAGAAAAGAGGAGTGAATGTTGGGGTGAAGAAGGTGGTGAGAGTAAGTGAGCTTGGGAAGGAGACCTGTGTGGGGAAGTACCAGGAGAGACTGTGTACAGAATGGAAAAAGGTGAGAACAATGGAAGTAAGGGGAGTGGGGGAGGAATGGGATGTATTTAGGGAATCAGTGATGGATTGCGCAAAAGATGCTTGTGGCATGAGAAGAGTGGGAGGTGGGCTGTTTAGAAAGGGTAGTGAGTGGTGGGATGAAGAAGTAAGAGTATTAGTGAAAGAGAAGAGAGAGGCATTTGGACGATTTTTGCAGGGAAAAAATGCAATTGAGTGGGAGAAGTATAAAAGAAAGAGACAGGAGGTCAAGAGAAAGGTGCAAGAGGTGAAAAAAAGGGCAAATGAGAGTTGGGGTGAGAGACTATCAGTAAATTTTAGGGAGAATAAAAAGATGTTCTGGAAGGAGGTAAATAGGGTGCGTAAGACAAGGGAGCAAATGGGAACTTCAGTGAAGGGCGTAAATGGGGAGGTGATAACAAGTAGCGGTGATGTGAGAAGGAGATGGAATGAGTATTTTGAAGGTTTGTTGAATGTGTCTGATGACAGAGTGGCAGATATAGGGTGTTTTGGTCGAGGTGGTGTGCAAAGTGAGAGGGTTAGGGAAAATGATTTGGTAAACAGAGAAGAGGTAGTAAAAGCTTTGCGGAAGATGAAAGCCGGCAAGGCAGCAGGTTTGGATGGTATTGCAGTGGAATTTATTAAAAAAGGGGGTGACTGTATTGTTGACTGGTTGGTAAGGTTATTTAATGTATGTATGACTCATGGTGAGGTGCCTGAGGATTGGCGGAATGCGTGCATAGTGCCATTGTACAAAGGCAAAGGGGATAAGAGTGAGTGCTCAAATTACAGAGGTATAAGTTTGTTGAGTATTCCTGGTAAATTATATGGGAGGGTATTGATTGAGAGGGTGAAGGCATGTACAGAGCATCAGATTGGGGAAGAGCAGTGCGGTTTCAGAAGTGGTAGAGGATGTGTGGATCAGGTGTTTGCTTTGAAGAATGTATGTGAGAAATACTTAGAAAAGCAAATGGATTTGTATGTAGCATTTATGGATCTGGAGAAGGCATATGATAGAGTTGATAGAGATGCTCTGTGGAAGGTATTAAGAATATATGGTGTGGGAGGCAAGTTGTTAGAAGCAGTGAAAAGTTTTTATCGAGGATGTAAGGCATGTGTACGTGTAGGAAGAGAGGAAAGTGATTGGTTCTCAGTGAATGTAGGTTTGCGGCAGGGGTGTGTGATGTCTCCATGGTTGTTTAATTTGTTTATGGATGGGGTTGTTAGGGAGGTAAATGCAAGAGTCTGGAAAGAGGGGCAAGTATGAAGTCTGTTGGGGATGAGAGAGCTTGGGAAGTGAGTCAGTTGTTGTTCGCTGATGATACAGCGCTGGTGGCTGATTCATGTGAGAAACTGCAGAAGCTGGTGACTGAGTTTGGTAAAGTGTGTGGAAGAAGAAAGTTAAGAGTAAATGTGAATAAGAGCAAGGTTATTAGGTACAGTAGGGTTGAGGGTCAAGTCAATTGGGAGGTGAGTTTGAATGGAGAAAAACTGGAGGAAGTGAAGTGTTTTAGATATCTGGGAGTGGATCTGTCAGCGGATGGAACCATGGAAGCGGAAGTGGATCATAGGGTGGGGGAGGGGGCGAAAATTTTGGGAGCCTTGAAAAATGTGTGGAAGTCGAGAACATTATCTCGGAAAGCAAAAATGGGTATGTTTGAAGGAATAGTGGTTCCAACAATGTTGTATGGTTGCGAGGCGTGGGCTATGGATAGAGATGTGCGCAGGAGGATGGATGTGCTGGAAATGAGATGTTTGAGGACAATGTGTGGTGTGAGGTGGTTTGATCGAGTAAGTAACGTAAGGGTAAGAGAGATGTGTGGAAATAAAAAGAGCGTGGTTGAGAGAGCAGAAGAGGGTGTTTTGAAATGGTTTGGGCACATGGAGAGAATGAGTGAGGAAAGATTGACCAAGAGGATATATGTGTCGGAGGTGGAGGGAACGAGGAGAAGAGGGAGACCAAATTGGAGGTGGAAAGATGGAGTGAAAAAGATTTTGTGTGATCGGGGCCTGAACATGCAGGAGGGTGAAAGGAGGGCAAGGAATAGAGTGAATTGGAGCGATGTGGTATACAGGGGTTGACGTGCTGTCAGTGGATTGAATCAAGGCATGTGAAGCGTCTGGGGTAAACCATGGAAAGCTGTGTAGGTATGTATATTTGCGTGTGTGGACGTGTATGTACATGTGTATGGGGGGGGGGGGTTGGGCCATTTCTTTCGTCTGTTTCCTTGCGCTACCTCGCAAACGCGGGAGACAGCGACAAAGTATAAAAAAAAAAAAAAAAAAAAAAAAAAAAAAAAATATATATATATATATATATATATATATATATATATATATATATATATATACAAGTCGACACACACAAAATATACGTACCTATACATTTCAATGTACACACATATATATATACACACACAGACACATACATATATACCCATGCACACAGTTCACACTGTATGCCTTTATTCATTCCCATCACCACCTCGCCACACATGAAATACCATCTCCTTCCCCCCTCATGTGTGCGAGGTAGCGCTAGGAAAAGACAACAAAGGCCCCATTCGTTCACACTCAGTCTCAAGCTGTCATGTAATAATGCCCGAAACCACAGCTCCCTTTCCACATCCAGGCCCCAAACAACTTTCCATGGTTTACCCCAGACGCTTCACATGCCCTGATTCAATCCACTGACAGCACGTCAATCCCGGTATACCACATCGATCCAATTCACACTATTCCTTTCCCGCCTTTCACCCTCCTTCATATTCGGGCCCCGATCACTCAAAATCTTTTTCACTCCATCTTTCTACCTCCAATTTGGTCTCCCACTTCTCCTTCCCTCCACCTCCGACACATATATCCTCTTGGTCCATCTTTCCTCACACATTCTCTCCATGTGCCCGAACCATTTCTAAACAATCGTCTGCTCTCTCAACCACGATCTTTTTATTTCCACACATCACACTTACCCTTACATTACTTACTCGATGAAACCACCTCACACCACACATTGTCCGCAAACATATCATTTCCAGCACATCCACCCTCCTGCGCATAACTCTATCCATAGCCCACAACTCGCAACCATACAACATTGTTGGAACCACTATTCCTTCAAACATACCCATTTTTGATTTCCCAGATAATGTTCTCGACTTCCACACATTCTTCAAGGCTCCCAGGATTTTCGCCCCCTCCCCCACCCTATGATTCACTTCCGCTTATATATATGTAGATATATATATATATATATATATATATATATATATATATATATATATATATATATATATATATATATATATATATATATATATATATATATTATCCCTGGGGATAGGGGAGAAAGAATACTTCCCACGTATTCCCTGCGTGTCGTAGAAGGCGACTAAAAGGGGAGGGAGCGGGGGGCTGGAAATCCTCCCCTCTCACTTTTTTTTTTAATTTTCCAAAAGAGGGAACAGAGAAGGGGCCCAGGTGAGGATATTCCCTCAAGGGCCCAGTCCTCTGTTCTCAACGCTACCTCGCTAATGCGGGAAATGGCGAATAGTATGAAAGAAAGAAAGAAAAATATATATATATATATATATATATATATATATATATATATATATTTTCCCTGGGGATAGGGGAGAAAGAATACTTCCCACGTATTACCTGCGTGTCGTAGAAGGCGACTAAAAGGGAAGGGTGCAGGGGCGGGAAATCCTCCACTCTAGTTTTTTTTTTTTTTTAATTTTCCAAAAGAAGGGAACAGAGAAGAGGGCCAGGTGAGGATATTCCCTCAAAGGCCCAGTCCTCTGTTCTTAACGCTACCTCGCTATCGCGGGAAATGGCGTATAGTATAAAAAAAAAAAAAAATATATATATATATATATATATATATATATATGTATATATATATATATATTTATATATATATATATATATATATATATATATATATATATATATATATATTCATTTTTTTTTTTTTTTTTTTTATACTTTGTCGCTGTCTCCCGCGTTTGCGAGGTAGCGCAAGGAAACAGACGAAAGAAATGGCCCAACCCCCCCCCCATACACATGTACATACACACGTCCACACACGCAAATATACATACCTACACAGCTTTCCATGGTTTACCCCAGACGCCCCACATGCCCCGCCTCAACCCACCGACAGCACGTCAACCCCTGTATACCACATGACTCCAATTCACTCTATTTCTTGCCCTCCTTTCACCCTCATGCATGTTCAGGCCCCGATCACACAAAATCTTTTTCACTCCATCTTTCCACCTCCAATTTGGTCTCCCTCTTCTCCTCGTTCCCTCCACCTCCGACACATATATCCTCTTGGTCAATCTCTCCTCACTCATTCTCTCCATGTGCCCAAACCATTTCAAAACACCCTCTTCTGCTCTCTCAACCACGCTCTTTTTTATTTCCACACATCTCTCTTACCCTTACGTTACTTACTCGATCAAACCACCTCACACCACACATTGTCCTCAAACATCTCATTTCCAGCACATCCATCCTCCTGCGCACATCTCTATCCATAGCCCACGCCTCGCAACCATACAACATTGTTGGAACCACTATTCCCTCAAACATACCCATTTTTGCTTTCCGAGATAATGTTCTCGACTTCCACACATTTTTCAAGGCTCCCAAAATTTTCGCCCCCTCCCCCACCCTATGATCCACTTCCGCTTCCATGGTTCCATCCGCTGACAGATCCACTCCCAGATATCTAAAACACTTCACTTCCTCCAGTTTTTCTCCATTCAAACTCACCTCCCAATTGACTTGACCCTCAACCCTACTGTACCTAATAACCTTGCTCTTATTCACATTTACTCTCAACTTTCTTCTTCCACACACTTTACCAAACTCAGTCACCAGCTTCTGCAGTTTCTCACATGAATCAGCCACCAGCGCTGTATCATCAGCGAACAACAACTGACTCACTTCCCAAGCTCTCTCATCCCCAACAGACTTCATACTTGCCCCTCTTTCCAAAACTCTTGCATTTACCTCCCTTACAACCCCATCCATAAACAAATTAAACAACCATGGAGACATCACACACCCCTGCCGCAAACCTACATTCACTGAGAACCAATCACTTTCCTCTCTTCCTACACGTACACATGCCTTACATCCTCGATAAAAACTTTTCACTGCTTCTAACAACTTGCCTCCCACACCATATATTCTTAATACCTTCAACAGAGCATCCCTATCAACTCTATCATATGCCTTCTCCAGATCCATAAATGCTACATACAAATCCATTTGCTTTTCTAAGTATTTCTCACATACATTCTTCAAAGCAAACACCTGATCCACACATCCTCTACCACTTCTGAAACCGCACTGCTCTTCCCCAATCTGATGCTCTGTACATGCCTTCACCCTCTCAATCAATACCCTCCCATATAATTTACCAGGAATACTCAACAAACTTATACCTCTGTAATTTGAGCACTCACTCTTATCCCCTTTGCCTTTGTACAATGGCACTATGCACGCATTCCGCCAATCCTCAGGCACCTCACCATGAGTTATACATACATTAAATAACCTTACCAACCAGTCAACAATACAGTCACCCCCTTTTTTAATAAATTCCACTGCAATACCATCCAAACCTGCTGCCTTGCCGGCTTTCATCTTCCGCAAAGCTTTTACTACCTCTTCTCTGTTTACCAAAACATTTTCCCTAACCCTCTCACTTTGCACACCACCTCGACCAAAACACCCTATATCTGCCACTCTGTCATCAGACACATTCAACAAACCTTCAAAATACTCATTCCATCTCCTTCTCACATCACCGCTACTTGTTATCACCTCCCCATTTACGCCCTTCACTGAAGTTCCCATTTGCTCCCTTGTCTTACGCACCCTATTTACCTCCTTCCAGAACATCTTTTTATTCTCCCTAAAATTTACTGATAGTCTCTCACCCCAACTCTCATTTGCCCTTTTTTTCACCTCTTGCACCTTTCTCTTGACCTCCTGTCTCTTTCTTTTATACTTCTCCCACTCAATTGCATTTTTTCCCTGCAAAAATCGTCCAAATGCCTCTCTCTTCTCTTTCACTAATACTCTTACTTCTTCATCCCACCACTCACTACCCTTTCTAAACAGCCCACCTCCCACTCTTCTCATGCCACAAGCATCTTTTGCGCAATCCATCACTGATTCCCTAAATACATCCCATTCCTCCCCCACTCCCCTTACTTATATTCATATATATATATATATATATATATATATATATATATATATATATATATATATATATATATATATATATATATATATATATATATATATGTATATATATATATATATATGTATATATATATATATATATATATATATATATATATATATATATATATATATATATATATATATATATATATATATATATATATATATATATATATATACATGGAAGTAAGGGGAGTGGGGGAGGAATGGGTTGTATTTAGGGAATCAGTGATGGATTGCGCAAAAGATGCTTGTGGCATGAGAAGAGTGGGAGGTGGGCTGTTTAGAAAGGGTAGTGAGTGGTGGGATGAAGAAGTAAGAGTATTAGTGAAAGAGAAGAGAGAGGCATTTGGACGATTTTTGCAGGGAAAAAATGCAATTGAGTGGGAGAAGTATAAAAGAAAGAGACAGGAGGTCAAGAGAAAGGTGCAAGAGGTGAAAAAAAGGGCAAATGAGAGTTGGGGTGAGAGACTATCAGTAAATTTTAGGGAGAATAAAAAGATGTTCTGGAAGGAGGTAAATAGGGTGCGTAAGACAAGGGAGCAAATGGGAACTTCAGTGAAGGGCGTAAATGGGGAGGTGATAACAAGTAGTGGTGATGTGAGAAGGAGATGGAATGAGTATTTTGAAGGTTTGTTGAATGTGTCTGATGACAGAGTGGCAGATATAGGGTGTTTTGGACGAGGTGGTGTGCAAAGTGAGAGGGTTAGGGAAAATGATTTGGTAAACAGAGAAGAGGTAGTAAAAGCTTTGCGGAAGATGAAAGCCGGCAAGGCAGCAGGTTTGGATGGTATTGCAGTGGAATTTATTAAAAAAGGGGGTGACTGTATTGTTGACTGGTTGGTAAGGTTATTTAATGTATGTATGACTCATGGTGAGGTGCCTGAGGATTGGCGGAATGCGTGCATAGTGCCATTGTACAAAGGCAAAGGGGATAAGAGTGAGTGCTCAAATTACAGAGGTATAAGTTTGTTGAGTATTCCTTGTAAATTATATGGGAGGGTATTGATTGAGAGGGTGAAGGCATGTACAGAGCATCAGATTGGGGAAGAGCAGTGCGGTTTCAGAAGTGGTAGAGGATGTGTGGATCAGGTGTTTGCTTTGAAGAATGTATGTGAGAAATACTTAGAAAAGCAAATGGATTTGTATGTAGCATTTATGGATCTGGAGAAGGCATATGATAGAGTTGATAGAGATGCTCTGTGGAAGGTATTAAGAATATATGGTGTGGGAGGCAAGTTGTTAGAAGCAGTGAAAAGTTTTTATCGAGGATGTAAGGCATGTGTACGTGTAGGAAGAGAGGAAAGTGATTGGTTCTCAGTGAATGTAGGTTTGCGGCAGGGGTGTGTGATGTCTCCATGGTTGTTTAATTTGTTTATGGATGGGGTTGTAAAGGAGGTAAATGCAAGAGTCCTGGAAAGAGGGGCAAGTATGAAGTCTGTTGGGGATGAGAGAGCTTGGGAAGTGAGTCAATTGTTGTTCGCTGATGATACAGCGCTGGTGGCTGATTCAGGTGAGAAACTGCAGAAGCTGGTGACTGAGTTTGGTAAAGTGTGTGGAAGAAGAAAGTTGAGAGTAAATGTGAATAAGAGCAAGGTTATTAGGTACAGTAGGGGTGAGGGTCAAGTCAATTGGGAGGTGAGTTTGAATGGAGAAAAACTGGAGGAAGTGAAGTGCTTTAGATATCTGGGAGTGGATCTGTCAGCGGATGGAACCACGGAAGCGGAAGTGGATCATAGGGTGGGGGAGGGGGCGAAAATTTTGGGAGCCTTGAAAAATGTGTGGAAGTCGAGAACATTATCTCGGAAAGCAAAAATGGGTATGTTTGAGGGAATAGTGGTTCCAACAATGCTGTATGGTTGCGAGGCGTGGGCTATGGATAGAGATGTGCGCAGGAGGATGGATGTGCTGGAAATGAGATGTTTGAGGACAATGTGTGGTGTGAGGTGGTTTGATCGAGTAAGTAACGTAAGGGTAAGAGAGATGTGTGGAAATAAAAAGAGCGTGGTTGAGAGAGCAGAAGAGGGTGTTTTGAAATGGTTTGGGCACATGGAGAGAATGAGTGAGGAGAGATTGACCAAGAGGATATATGTGTCGGAGGTGGAGGGAACGAGGAGAAGAGGGAGACCAAATTGGAGGTGGAAAGATGGAGTGAAAAAGATTTTGTGTGATCGGGGCCTGAACATGCAGGAGGGTGAAAGGAGGGCAAGAAATAGAGTGAATTGGAGTCATGTGGTATACAGGGGTTGACGTGCTGTCAGTGGATTGAAGCAAGGCATGTGAAGCGTCTGGGGTAAACCATGGAAAGCTGTGTAGGTATGTATATTTGCGTGTGTGGACGTGTGTATGTACATGTGTATGGGGGGGGGGGGTGGGCCATTTCTTTCGTCTGTTTCCTTGCGCTACCTCGCAAACGCGGGAGACAGCGACAAAGTATAAAAAAAAAAAAAAAAAAAAAAAAATATATATATATATTTTTTTTTTTTTTTTTTTTTATACTTTGTCGCTGTCTCCCGCGTTTGCGAGGTAGCGCAAGGAAACAGACGAAAGAAATGGCCCAACCCCCCCCCCCATACACATGTACATACACACGTCCACACACGCAAATATACATACCTACACAGCTTTCCATGGTTTACCCCAGACGCTTCACATGCCTTGATTCAATCCACTGACAGCACGTCAACCCCTGTATACCACATCGCTCCAATTCACTCTATTTCTTGCCCTCCTTTCACCCTCCTGCATGTTCAGGCCCCGATCACACAAAATCTTTTTCACTCCATCTTTCCACCTCCAATTTGGTCTCCCTCTTCTCCTCGTTCCCTCCACCTCCGATACATATATCCTCTTGGTCAATCTTTCCTCACTCATTCTCTCCATGTGCCCAAACCATTTCAAAACACCCTCTTCTGCTCTCTCAACCACGCTCTTTTTATTTCCACACATCTCTCTTACCCTTACGTTACTTACTCGATCAAACCACCTCACACCACACATTGTCCTCAAACATCTCATTTCCAGCACATCCATCCTCCTGCGCACAACTCTATCCATAGCCCACGCCTCGCAACCATACAACATTGTTGGAACCACTATTCCCTCAAACATACCCATTTTTGCTTTCCGAGATAATGTTCTCGACTTCCACACATTTTTCAAGGCTCCCAAAATTTTCGCCCCCTCCCCCACCCTATGATCCACTTCCGCTTCCATGGTTCCATCCGCTGACAGATCCACTCCCAGATATCTAAAACACTTCACTTCCTCCAGTTTTTCTCCATTCAAACTCACCTCCCAATTGACTTGACCCTCAACCCTACTGTACCAAATAACCTTGCTCTTATTCACATTTACTCTTAACTTTCTTCTTCCACACACTTTACCAAACTCAGTCACCAGCTTCTGCAGTTTCTCACATGAATCAGCCACCAGCGCTGTATCATCAGCGAACAACAACTGACTCACTTCCCAAGCTCTCTCATCTCCAACAGACTTCATACTTGCCCCTCTTTCCAGGACTCTTGCATTTACCTCCCTAACAACCCCATCCATAAACAAATTAAACAACCATGGAGACATCACACACCCCTGCCGCAAACCTACATTCACTGAGAACCAATCACTTTCCTCTCTTCCTACACGTACACATGCCTTACATCCTCGATAAAAACTTTTCACTGCTTCTAACAACTTTCCTCCCACACCATATATTCTTAATACCTTCCACAGAGCATCTCTATCAACTCTATCATATGCCTTCTCCAGATCCATAAATGCTACATACAAATCCATTTGCTTTTCTAAGTATTTCTCACATACATTCTTCAAAGCAAACACCTGATCCACACATCCTCTACCACTTCTGAAACCGCACTGCTCTTCCCCAATCTGATGCTCTGTACATGCCTTCACCCTCTCAATCAATACCCTCCCATATAATTTACCAGGAATACTCAACAAACTTATACCTCTGTAATTTGAGCACTCACTCTTATCCCCTTTGCCTTTGTACAATGGCACTATGCACGCATTCCGCCAATCCTCAGGCACCTCACCATGAGTCATACATACATTAAATAACCTTACCAACCAGTCAACAATACAGTCACCCCCTTTTTTAATAAATTCCACTGCAATACCATCCAAACCTGCTGCCTTGCCGGCTTTCATCTTCCGCAAAGCTTTTACTACCTCTTCTCTGTTTACCAAATCATTTTCCCTAACCCTCTCACTTTGCACACCACCTCGTCCAAAACACCCTATATCTGCCACTCTGTCATCAGACACATTCAACAAACCTTCAAAATACTCATTCCATCTCCTTCTCACATCACCACTACTTGTTATCACCTCCCCATTGTTATATATATATATATATATATATATATATATATATATATATATATATATATATATATATATATATATATATATATATATATATATATATATATATATATATATATATATATATATATATATTTATATATATATATATATATATGTATATATATATATATATATATATATATATATATATACATATATATATATATTGGATGTTAATGTGCTGAAAGGTGCAACTGGAGGGATGTCTGATCATTATCTTGTGGAGGCTAAGGTGAAGATTTGTATGGGTTTTCAGAAAAGAAGAGTGAATGTTGGGGTGAAGAGGGTGGTGAGAGTAAGTGAGCTTGAGAAGGAGACCTGTGTGAGGAAGTACCAGGAGAGACTGAGTACAGAATGGAAAAAGGTGAGAACAATGGAAGTAAGGGGAGTGGGGGAGGAATGGGATGTATTTAGGGAATCAGTGATGGATTGCGCAAAAGATGCTTGTGGCTTGAGAAGAGTGGGAGGTGGGTTGATTAGAAAGGGTAGTGAGTAGTGGGATGAAGAAGTAAGAGTATTAGTGAAAGAGAAGAGAGAGTCATTTTGACGATTTTTGCAGGGAAAAAATGCAATTGAGTGGGAGATGTATAAAAGAAAGAGACAGGAGGTCAAGAGAAAGGTGCAAGAAGTGAAAAAAAGGGCAAATGAGAGTTGGGGTGAGAGAGTATCATTAAATTTTAGAGAGAATAAAAAGATGTTCTGGAAGGAGGTAAATAAAGTGCGTAAGACAAGGGAGCATATGGGAACTTCAGTGAATGGCGCAAATGGGGAGGTGATAGCAAGTAGTGGTGATGTGAGAAGGAGATGGAGTGAGTATTTTGAAGGTTTGTTGAATGTGTTTGATGATAGAGTGGCAGATATAGGGTGTTTTGGTCGAGGTGGTGTGCAAAGTGAGAGGGTTAGGGAAAATGATTTGGTAAACAGAGAAGAGGTAGTGAAAGCTTTGCGGAAGATGAAAGCCGGCAAGGTAGCAGGTTTGGATGGTATTGCAGTGGAATTTATTAAAAAAGGGGGTGACTGTATTGTTGACTGGTTGGTAAGGTTATTTAATGTATGCATGACTCATGGTGAGGTACCTGAGGATTGGCGGAATGCGTGCATAGTGCCATTGTACAAAAGCAAAGGGGATAAGAGTGAGTGCTCAAATTACAGAGGTATAAGTTTGTTGAGTATTCCTGGTAAATTATATGGGAGGGTATTGATTGAGAGGGTGAAGGCATGTACAGAGTATCAGATTGGGGAAGAGCAGTGTGGTTTCAGAAGTAGTAGAGGATGTGTGGATCAGGTGTTTGCTTTGAAGAATGTATGTGAGAAATACTTAGAAAAGCAAAGGGATTTGTATGTAGCATTTATGGATCTGGAGCAGGCATATGATAGAGTTGATAGAGATGCTCTGTGGAAGGTATTAAGAATATATGGTGTGGGAGGAAAGTTGTTAGAAGCATTGAAAAGTTTTTATCGAGGATGTAAGGCATGTGTACGTGTAGGAAGAGAGGAAAGTGACTGGTTCTCAGTGAATGTAGGTTTGCGGCAGGGGTGTGTGATGTCTCCATGGTTGTTTAATTTGTTTATGGATGTTGTTGTTAGGGAGGTAAATGCAAGAGTTTTGGAAAGAGGGGCAAGTATGAAGTCTGTTGGGGATGAGAGAGCTTGGGAAGTGAGTCAGTTGTTGTTCGCTGATGATACAGCGCTGGTGGCTGATTCATGTGAGAAACTGCAGAAGCTGGTGACTGAGTTTGGTGAAGTGTGTGGAAGAAGAAAGTTAAGAGTAAATGTGAATAAGAGCAAGGTTATTAGGTACAGTAGGGTTGAGTGTCTAGTCAATTGGGAGGTGAGTTTGAATGGAGAAAAACTGGAGGAAGTGAAGTGTTTTAGATATCTGGGAGTGGATCTGGCGGCGGATGGAACCATGGAAGCGGAAGTGGATCATAGGTTGGGGGAGGGGGCGAAAATTCTGGGGGCCTTGAAGAATGTGTGGAAGTCGAGAACATTATCTCGGAAAGCAAAAATGGGTATGTTTGAAGGAATAGTGGTTCCAACAATGTTGTATGGTTGCGAGGCGTGGGCTATGGATAGAGTTGTGCGCAGGAGGATGGATGTGCTGGAAATGAGATGTTTGAGGACAATGTGTGGTGTGAGGTGGTTTGATCGAGTAAGTAACGTAAGGGTAAGAGAGATGTGTGGAAATAAAAAGAGCGTGGTTGAGAGAGCAGAAGAGGGTGTTTTGAAGTGGTTTGGGCACATGGAGAGGATGAGTGAGGAAAGATTGACCAAGAGGATATATGTGTCGGAGGTGGAGGGAGCAAGGAGAAGAGGGAGACCAAATTGGAGGTGGAAAGATGAAGTGAAAAAGATTTTGTGTGATCGGGGCCTGAACATGCAGGAGGGTGAAGGGATGGCAAGGAATAGAGTGAATTGGAGCGATGTGGTATACCGGGGTTGACGTGCTGTCAGTGGATTGAATCAAGGCATGTGAAGCGTCTGGGGTAAACCATGGAAAACTGTGTAGGTATGTATATTTGCGTGTGTGGACGTATGTATATACATGTGTATGGGGGGGGGGTTGGGCCATTTCTTTCGTCTGTTTCCTTGCGCTACCTCGCAAACGCGGGAGACAGCGACAAAGTATATATAAAAAAAAAAAAAGAAAATAAAAATATATATATATATATATATATATATATATATATATATATATATATATATATATATATATATATATATATATATATATATATATATATATATGTATACATATATATATATATATGTATATATGATGCACGAGATCGGGTTATAGTGATGGGTGATTTGAATGCAAAGTTGAGTAATGTGGCAGTTGAGGGAATAATTGGTATACATGTGGTGTTCGGTGTTGTAAATGGAAATGGTGAAGAGCTTGTAGATTTATGTGCTGAAAAAACACTGGTGATTGGGAATACCTGGTTTAAAAAGCGAGATGTACATAAGTATACGTATGTAAGTAGGAGAGATGGCCAGAAAGCGTTATTGGATTACGTGGTAATTGGCAGGCGCGCGAAAGAGAGACTTTTGGATATTAATGTGCTGAGATGGGCAACTGGATGGATGTCTGATCATTATCTTGTGGAGGCTAAGGTAAAGATTTGTATGGGTTTTCAGAAAAGAATAGTGAATGTTGGGGTGAAGAGGGTGGTGAGAGTAAGTGAGCTTGGGAAGGAGACTTGTGTGAGGAAGTACCAGGAGAGACTGAGTACAGAATGGAAAAAGGTAAGAACAATGGAAGTAAGGGGAGTGGGGGAGGAATGGGATGTATTTAGGTAATTGGTGATGGATTGCGCAAAAGATGCTTGTGGCATGAGAAGAGTGGGAGGTGGGTTGATTAGAAAGGGTAGTGAGTGGTGGGATGAAGAAGTAAGATTATTAATGAAAGAGAAGAGAGTGGCATTTGGACGATTTTTGCGATGAAAAAATGCAATTGAGTGGGAGATGTATAAAAGAAGGAAACAGGAGGTCAAGAGAAAGGTGCAAGAGTTGAAAAAGAGGGCAAATGAGAGTTGGGGTAAGAGAGTATCATTAAATTTTAGGGAGAATAAAAAGATGTTCTGGAAGGAGGTAAATAAAGTGCGTAATACAAGGGAGCAAATGGGAACTTCAGTGAAGGGCGCAAATGGGGAGGTGATAACAATTAGTGGTGATGTGAGAAGGAGATGGAGTGAGTATTTTGAAGGTTTGTTGAATGTGTTTGATGATAGAGTGGCAGATATAGGGTGTTTTGGTCGAGGTGGTGTGCAAAGTGAGAGGGTTAGGGAAAATGATTTGGTAAACAGAGAAGAGGTAGTAAAAGCTTTGCAGAAGATGAAAGCCGGCAACGCAGCAGGTTTGGAGGGTATTGCAGTGGAATTCATTAAAAAAGGGGGTGACTCTATGGTTGACTGTTTGGTAAGGTTATTTAAGGTATGTATGACTCATGGTGAGGTGCCTGAGGATTGGCGGAATGCGGGCATAGTGCCATTGTACAAAGGCAAAGGGGATAAGAGTGAGTGCTCAAATTACAGAGGTATAAGTTTTTTAAGTATTCCTGGTAAATTATATGGGAGGGTATTGATTGAGAGGGTGAAGGCATGTACAGAGCATCAGATTGGGGAAGAGCAGTGTGGTTTCAGAAGTGGTGGAGGATGTGTGGATCAGGTGTTTGCTTTGAAGAATGTATGTGAGAAATACTTAGGAAAGCAAATGGATTTGTATGTAGCATTTATGGATCTTGAGAAGGCATATGATAGATTTGATAGAGATGCTCTGTGGAAGGTATTAAGAATATATGGTGTGGGAGGCAAGTTGTTAGAAGCAGTGAAAAGTTTTTATCGAAAATGTAAGGCAAGTGTACGTGTAGGAAGAGAGGAAAGTGATTGGTTCTCAGTGAATGTAGGTTTGCGGCAGGGGTGTGTGATGTCTCCATGGTTGTTTAATTTGTTTATGGATGTTGTTGTTAGGGAGGTGAATGCAAGAGTTTTGGAAAGAGGGGCAAGTATTAAGTCTGTTGGGGATGAGAGAGCTTGGGAAGTGAGTCAGTTGTTGTTCGCTGATGATACAGCACTGGTGGCTGACTCATGTGAGAGACTGTAGAAGCTGGTGACTGAGTTTGGTAAAGTGTGTGAAAGAAGGAAGTTAAGAGTAAATGTGAATAAGAGCAAGGTTATTAGGTACAGTAGGGTTGAGGGTCAAGTCAATTGGGAGGTAAGTTTGAATGAAGTAAAACTGGAGGAAGTAAAGTGTTTTAGATATCTGGGCGTGGATCTGGAAGCGGATGGAACCATGGAAGCGGAAGTGGATGATAGGGTGGGGAAGGGGGTAAAAATTCTGGGAGCCTTGAGGAATATATGGAAGTCGAGAACATTATCTCGGAAAGCAAAAATGGGTATGTTTGAAGGAATATTGGTTCGAACAATGTTGTATGGTTGCGAGGCGTGGGCTATGGATAGAGTTGTGCGGAGGAGGATGGATGTGCTGGAAATGAGATGTTTGAGGACAATGCGTGGTGTGAGGTGGTTTGATCGAGTAAGTAACGTAAGGGTAAGAGAGATGTGTGGAAATAAAAAGAGCGTGGTTGAGAGAGCAGAAGAGGGTGTTTTGAAATGGTTTGGGCACATGGAGAGAATGAGTGAGGAAAGATTGACCAAGAGGATATATGTGTCGGAGGTTCAGGGAACGGGGAGAAGTGGGAGACCAAATTGGAGGTGGAAAGATGGAGTGAAAAAGATTGTGTGTGATCGGGGCCTGAACATGCAGGAGGGTGAAAGGAGAGCAAGAAATAGAGTGAATTGGATCGATGTGGTATACCGGGATTGACGTGCTGTCAGTGGATTGAATCAGGGCATGTGAAGCGTCTGGGGTAAACCATGGAAAGCTGTGTAGGTATGTATATTTGCGTGTGTGGACGTATATATATACATGTGTATGGGGGTGGGTTGGGCCATTTCTTTCGTCTGTTTCCTTGCGCTTCCTCGCAAACGCGGGAGACAGCGACAAGAAAAAAAAAAAAAAAAAAATATATATATATATATATATATATATATATATATATATATATATATATATATATATATATATATATATATATATATATATATATATATATATATATATATATATATTTATACACAGAGCCATACACATCTATACACATGTACATAATTCACTCTGTCTGCCTTTATCCATTTCTATCGCCACCCCCCCACACATGAAATAACAATACCCTCCCCCTTCATGTGCGCGAGGCAGTGCTAGGAAAATACAACAAAGGCCACTTTCGTTCACAGTCATTCCCTAGCTGTCATGTAATAATGCACCGAATCTACAGCTCACTTTCCACATCCAGGCCTCACAAAACTTTCCAGGGTTTACCCCTGGCGCTTAAATTGCCCTGGTTCAATTCATTGACAGCAAGTCGACCCCGGTATACCACAACGTTCCAGTTCAATATATTCCTTATACGCCTTTTACCCTCCTGCATTTTCAGGCCCCGAAATCTTTTTTCACTTCAAATTTCCACTTCCAATTTGGTCTCCCACTTCTCGTTCCCTCGACCTCTGACACATATATCCTCTTTGTCAATCATTCCTCACACATTCTCTCCATGTGACCAAACCAATTCAAAAAAACCCCTTCTTCTGCCCTCTCAACCATACTCTTTTTATTACCACACATCTCTCTTACCCTTACATTACTTACTCGATCAAACCACCTCACACCACATATTGTCCTCAAACATCTCATTTCTAGCATATCCACCCTCCTCCGCACACCTCCCAACCATATAACATTGGTGGAACCACTATTCCTTGAAACATACTCATTCTTGCTTTCCGAGATAATGTTCTCGACTTCCACACATCTTCAACGCTCCCAGAACTTTCGACCCCTCCCCCACCCTATGATTCACTTCTGCTTCCATGGTTCCATCCGCTGCCAAGTCCACTCCCAGATATCTAAAGCACTTCACTTCCTCCAGTTTTTCCCAATTGAAACCTACCTCCCAGTTGACTTGTCCATCAACCTTACGGTACCTAATAACCTTGCTCTTATTCACTTTTACTCTTTATTTTCTTCTTTCACACACTTTACCAAACTCAGTCACCAGCTTCTGCAGTTTCTCACACGAAACAGCCACCAGCGCTCTATCATCAGCGAACAACAACTGACTCACTTCCCAAGCTCTCATGCACAACAGACTTCATACTTGCCCCTCTTCCCAAAACTCTTGCATTCCCCTCCCTAAGAACCGCATCCATAACAAATTAAAAAACCATATAGAGATCACACACCCCTGCCGCGAACCTACATTCACTGACAACCAATAACTTTACTCTCTTGATATACGTACACATGCCTTACATCCTCGATAAAACCTTTTCAATGCTTCTAACAACTTGCCTCCCACACCAAATATTCTTAATTCCTTCCACAGAGCATCTCCATCAACTCTATGATATGCCTTCTCCAGATCCATAAGCGCTACATACAAATCCATTTGCTTTTCTAAGTATTTCTCTCAAAGACTCTTCAAAGCAAACACCTGATCCACACATCCTCTACTACTACTGAAACCACACTGCTTTTCCCAATCTGTTGCTCTGTACATGCCTTCACCCTCTCAATCAATACCTGCCCATATAATTTCCGAGAAATATTCAACAAACTTATATCTCTGTAATTTGAGCACTCCCTTTAATCCCCTTTGCCTTTGTACAATGGCACTATGCAAGCATTCCGACAATCATCAGCCACCTCATCATGAGTCATATATACATTAAATAACCTTACCAAGCAGTCAACAATACCTTCAGCCCCATCTTTAATAAATTCCACTGCAATACCATCCAAACCCGCTGCCTTGACGGGTTTCATCTTCCGCAGATCTTTTACTACATCTTTTCAGTTTACCAAATTATTTTTCCTAACCCTCTCACTTTGCACACCACTACGACCTAAACACCCTATATCTGCCACTCTAATATCAAACACATTCAACAAACCTTCAGAATACTCACTCCATCTCCTTCTCGCATCACCACTACTTGTTATTATCTCCCCATTAACCACCTCCACTAAAGTTCCCATTTGTACCCTTGTCTTATGCATTTTTTTTCACCTTTCAAAACATCTTTTTATTCTCTCTAAAATCTAATGATACTCTCTCACCACAACTCTCATTTGCCCTCTTTTTCACCTCTTCCACCTTTCGCTTAACCTCCTGCCTCTTTCTTTTGCACATCTCCCAGTCATTTGCATCAATTCTCTGCAAAAAAACGTCCAAATGCCTCTCTGTTCTCTTTTACTAATAATCTTACTTCTTCGTCCCACCACTCACTACCCTTTCTAATCTGTTCACCTCTCACGCTCCTTTTGCCGGAAGGATCTTCTGCGCAAGCCATCACTGCTTCCCTAAATACATCCCATTTTCCCTCCACTCCCCTTACGTCCCTTGTTCTCACCTTTTTCCATTCTGTACTCAGTCTCTCCTGGTACTTCCGCACACAAATCTCCTTCCCAAGTTCACTTACTTTCACCACTCTCTTCACCCCAACATTCTCTCTCCTTTTTTGAAAACCTCTACAAATTTTCACCTTCGCCTCCACAAGATAATGATCAGACATCCCTCCAGTTGCGCCTCTCAGCACATTAACATCCAAAAGTCTCTCTTTCGCGCGCCTATAAATTACCAAGTAACCCAATAACGCTCTCTGGACATCTCTCCTACTTATATAGGTATACTTATATATATCTCTCTTTTAAACCAGGTATTCACAATCACCAGTCCTTTTTCAGCACATAAACCTACAAGCTCTTCACCATTTCCATTTACAACACGGAACACTCAATGTACACCAATTATTCCCTCCACTGACACATTACTCACCTTTGCATTCAAATCACCCATCACTATTACCCGGTCTCGTAAAGACACACTACTAACACACTCTCTCAGCTGCTCAAAAAACTCTTGCCTCTGATGATGTTTCCTCTAATGACCTGGTGCATATGCACCATATATATATACATATATATATTTTTGTTTCGTTTTGATTTGTCGCTGTCTCCCACGTTTGCGGGGTAGCGCAAGGAAACGAAAGAAATGGCCAAACCCACCCACATACACATGTATATATATACACGTCCACACAGGCAAATATACATACCCGTACATCTCAATGTACACATGTGTATACACACACAGACACATACATATATACGTATGCACACAATTCACACTGTCTGCCTTTATTTATTCCCATCGCCACCTCGCCACACATGGAATAACATCCCCCTCCCCCCTCATGTGTGCGAGGTAGCGCTTGGAAAAGACAACAAAGGCCTCATTCGTTCACACTCAGTCTCTAGCTGTCATGCAATAATGCACCGAAACCACAGCTCTCTTTCCACATCCAGGCCCCACAGAACTTTCCATGGTTTACTCCAGACGCTTCACATGCCCTGATTCAATCCATTGACAGCACGTCGGCCCCGGAATACCACTTCGATCCACTTCACTCTATTCCTTGCCCGCCGATCACTCAAAATCTTTTTCACTCCATCTTTCCCCCTCCAACTTGGTCTCCCACTTCTCCTCGTTCCCTCCACCTCCGACACATATATCCTCTTGGTCAATCTTTCCTCACCCATTCTCTCCATGTCCCCAAACCGTTTCAAAACACCCTCTTCTGCTCTCTCAACCACGCTCTTTATATCTCCACATATCTCTCTCACCCTTACATTACTTACTCGATCAAACCACCTCACACCACACATTGTCCTCAAGTATCTCATTTCCAGCACATCCACCCTCCTGCGCACAACTCTATCCATAGCCCACGCCTCACAACCATATAACATTGTTGGAACAACTATTCATTCAAACATACCCATTTTTGCTTTCCGAGATAATGTTCTCGACTTCCACACATTCTTCAAGGCTCCCAGGATTTTCGCCCCCTCCCCCAATCTATGATTCACTTCCGCTTCCATGGTTCCATCCGGTGCCAGATCCACTCCCAGATATCTAAAACACTTTACTTCCTCCAGTTTTTCTCCTTTCAAACTTACCTCCCAATTGACTTGACCCTCAACCCTACTGTACCTAATAACGTTGCTCTTATTCACATTTACTCTTAACTTTTTTCTTTCACACACTTTACCAAACTCAGTTACTAGCTTCTGCAGTTTCTCACATGAATCAGCCACCAGCGCTGTATCATCAGTGAACAACCTTCCCAACCTCTCTCATCCCCAACAGACTTCATACTTGCCCCTCTCTCCAAAACTCTTGCATTCACCTCCCTAACAACCCCATCCATAAACAAATTAAACAACCTGCCGGAAACCTACATTCACTGAGAACCAATCACTTTCCTCTCTTCCTACACGTACACATGCCTTACATCCTCGATAAAAACTTTTCACTGCTTCGAACATCTTGCCTCCCACACCATATATTCTTAATACCTTCCACAATGCATCTCTATCAACTCTATCATATGCCTTATCCAGATCCTTAAATGCTACATACAAATCCATTTGCTTTTCTAAGTATTTCTCACATACATTCTTCAAAGCAAACACCTGATCCACACATCCTCTACCACTTCTGAAACCACACTGCTCTTCCCCAATCTGATGCTCTGTACATGCCTTCACCCTCTCAATCAATACCCTCCCATATAATTTACCAGGAATACTCAACAATGGTATACCTCTGTAATTTGAGGACTCACTCTTATCCTCTTTGCTTTTGTACAATGGCATTATGCACGCATTCCGCCAATCCTCAGGCACCTTACCATGAATCATACATACATTAAATAACCTTAAGAACCAGTCAACCATAGAGTCACCCCCTTTTTTAATAAATTCCACTGCAATACCATTCAAACCTGCTTTCTTGCCGGCTTTCATCTTCCACAAAGCTTTTACTACCTCTTCTCTATTTACCAAATCATTTTCCCTAACCCTTTCACTTTGCACACCACCTCGACCAAAACACCATATATCTACCACTCTATCATCAAACACATTGAACTAACTTTCAAAATACTCACTCCATCTCCTTCTCACATCACCACTACTTGTTATCACCTCTCCATTAGCCCCTTCACTGAAGTTCCATTTGTTCCCTTGTCTTACGCACTTTATTTACCTCCATCCTGAACATCTTTTTATTCTCCCTAAAATTTAATGATACTCTCTCTCCCCAACTCTCATATGCCTTCTTTTTCACCTCTTGCACCTTTCTCTTGACCTCCTCTCTCTTTCTTTATATATGTATATATATGTACATATATATATATATATATATATATATATATATATATATATATATATATATATATATATATATATATATATATATATATATATATATATATATATATATATATATATATATATATATATATATATATATATATATATATCATCCTCTCATAAAGAACATATTCTTGGAAGACTATCATACTGTTAACAAATGCTAAGCCATAGAGATTCTGCTTTCTCAGAATACTAAATTTTGGTTACAATGAGCCCTTCACATCCATTTTCATTATATCTTTCGGTATTCTTAGAATTGAAATGGAATTTGAATATCTTTTGAAACCAACACTCAAACTTGGCCAAGGAAGTGACTAGATTCCATGTGTCATCATAATTCTGTGTGCCATTCTGTTCACTTTGTTCTCATTGGATGTATGTGTAATATTTACTTGTAAAATATATTGAGGATACATTTCAAAATTTAGTAGGAACATCTTAAATTTGTTATCAGTTAAAGTAGACAAGTGCATCTGTATAACAAGACACCACTGTCAAAATCATCTGTACTTAGAATATCATACCTCTCCATTCAGGCTTGTATACTTAACAGATGGATTTAATGTGGCTGAAGATAAGCACCTGTTCATTATCACTTGACTCATTCGACATCACACTGAACAAAACTTTCACTAATTTTGTGCTCAGTATTACACATGTGCATTCTAGGTGTGTTATAAAACAAGATTGAATAATTTTGAGTATATTTCAGTAGGAAGCATAATACTGCATATTATATTCTTACACAGTTCACCCCTTAGTGAAGCATCCAGGTACAGCTACAGGAAATTCATGTTTAATTGGTGTTGTCTTTAGTTGGCATGTCTCCCGGATTGTGTGTTTCCATAACTATCTAATGTGAACACACCTGTTTAAAATCACCACATAATTTCTGGCATTTTTGTCTTGGAACCTACATGTATCTTATCAATCAGAACTTCATTGCCTTTTCTTGTACAAGTGCCAGCCTTTTCTTCTTGTGTGTTCCACTTCGTCTTACCAAAGTAAGCAGCTTGTCTGATATATGTATTTCTGGGATTACTGTCCCCCATAAATGTGCATGTCTCTCCCCTCTGCCCTTTGTCATATGTTTGTAATGCGAGATTTATGTTCGATTCTAAATGTAAAAATTTTACGTGCAATATTTGCCTTTCATATATATATATATATATATATATATATATATATATATATATATATATATATATATATATATATATATATATATATTCTTTTCTTCTTTCTTTCAAACTATTCGCCATTTCCCGCATTAGCGAGGTAGCGTTCAGAACAGAGCACTGGGCCTTTGAGGGAATACCCTCACCTGGCCCAATTCTCTGTTCCTTCTTTTGGAAAATTAAAAAAAAACGAGAGGGGAGGATTTCCAGCCCCCCGCTCCCTCCCCTTTTAGTCGCCTTCTACGACACGCAGGGAATACGTGGGAAGTATTCTTTCTCCCCTATCCCCAGGGAAAATATATATATATATATATATATATATATATATATATTTTTTTTTTTTTTTTTTTTTTTTTAAACCTCGTCGCTGTCTCCCGCGTTTGCGAGGTAGCGCAAGGAAACAGACGAAAGAAATGGCCCAACCCCCCCCATACACATGTACATACATACGTCCACACACGCAAATATACATACCTACACAGCTTTCCATGGTTTACCCCGGACGCTTCACATGCCCTGATTCAATCCACTGACAGCACGTCAACCCCTGTATACCACATCGCTCCAATTCACTCTATTCCTTGCCCTCCTTTCACCCTCCTGCATGTTCAGGCCCCGATCACACAAAATCCTTTTCACTCCATCTTTCCACCTCCAATTCGGTCTCCCTCTTCTCCTCGTTCCCTCCACCTCCGACACATATATCCTCTTGGTCAATCTTTCCTCACTCATTCTCTCCATGTGTCCAAACCATTTCAAAACACCCTCTTCTGCTCTCTCAACCACGCTCTTTTTATTTCCACACATCTCTCTTACCCTTACGTTACTTACTCGATCAAACCACCTCACACCACACATTGTCCTCAAACATCTCACTTCCAGCACATCCATCCTCCTGCGAACAACTCTATCCATAGCCCACGCCTCGCAACCATACAACATTGTTGGAACCACTATTCCTTCAAACATACCCATTTTTGCTTTCCGGGATAATGTTCTCGACTTCCACACATTTTTCAAGGCTCCCAAAATTTTCGCCCCCTCCCCCACCCTATGATCCACTTCCGCTTCCATGGTTCCATCCGCTGACAGATCCACTCCCAGATATCTAAAACACTTCACTTCCTCCAGTTTTTCTCCATTCAAACTCACCTCCCAATTGACTTGACCCTCAACCCTACTGTACCTAATAACCTTGCTCTTATTCACATTTACTCTTAACTTTCTTCTTTCACACACTTTACCAAACTCCGTCACCAGCTTCTGCAGTTTCTCACATGAATCCGCCACCAGCGCTGTATCATCAGCGAACAACAACTGACTCACTTCCCAAGCTCTCTCATCCCCAACAGACTTCATACTTCATATATATATATATATATATATATATATATATATATATATATATATATATATATATATATATATATATATATATATATATATATATATATATATTATCCCTGGGGATAGGGGAGAAAGAATACTTCCCACGTATTCCCTGCGTGTCGTAGAAGGCGACTAAAAGGGAAGGGAGCGGGGGGGGCTGGAAATCCTCCCCTCTCTCTTTTTTTTTTTTTTCCAAAAAAAGGAACAGAGAAGGGGGCCAGGTGAGGATATTCCCTCAA
The DNA here is from genome assembly GCF_036320965.1 of Panulirus ornatus. Classification (NCBI taxonomy): domain Eukaryota; kingdom Metazoa; phylum Arthropoda; class Malacostraca; order Decapoda; family Palinuridae; genus Panulirus; species Panulirus ornatus. Next base: position 34,796,905 of record NC_092242.1, read on the forward strand.
AGGCCCAGTCCTCTGTTCTTAACGCTACCTCGCTAATGCGGGAAATAGCGAATAGTCTGAAAGAAAAAAGATATATATATATATATATATATATATATATATATATATATATATATATATATATATATATATATATATATATATATATATATATATATACATATATATATATATATATATATATATATATATATATATATATATATATATATATATATATATATATATATATATATATATATTTATATATATATACATATATATATATATATATATATATATATATATATATATATATATATATACATATATATATATATATATATATATATATATATATATATTTTTTTTTTTTTTTCTTTCAAACTATTCGCCATTTCCCGCATTAGCGGGGTAGCGTTAAGAACAGAGGACTGGGCCTTTGAGGGAATACCCTCACTTGGCCCAATTCTCTGTTCCTTCTTTTGGAAAATCAAAAAAAAAAACGAGAGGGGAGGATTTCCAGCCCCCCGCTCCCTCCCCTTTTAGTCGCCTTCTACGACACGCAGGGAATACGTGGGAAGTATTCTTTCTCCCCTATCCCCAGGGAAATATATATATGATAGAGTTGATAGAGATGCTCTGTGGAAGGTATTAAGAATATATGGTGTGGGAGGCAAGTTGTTTGAAGCAGTGAAAAGTTTTTATCGAGGATGTAAGGCATGTGTACGTGTAGGAAGAGAGGAAAGTGATTGGTTCTCAGTGAATGTAGGTTTGCGGCAGGGGTGTGTGATGTCTCCATGGTTGTTTAATTTGTTTATGGATGGGGTTGTTAGGGAGGTAAATGCAAGAGTTTTGGAAAGAGGGGCAAGTATGAAGTCTGTTGGGGATGAGAGAGGTTGGGAAGTGAGTCAGTTGCTGTTCGCTGATGATACAGCGCTGGTGGCTGATTCATGTGAGAAACTGCAGAAGCTGGTGACTGAGTTTGGTAAAGTGTGTGGAAGAAGAAAGTTAAGAGTAAATGTGAATAAGAGCAAGGTTATTAGGTACAGTAGGGTTGAGGGTCAAGTCAATTGGGTGGTGAGTTTGAATGGAGAAAAACTGGAGGAAGTGAAGTGTTTTAGATATCTGGGAGCGGACCCGGCAGCGGATGGAACCACGGAAGCGGAAGTGGATCACAGGGTGGGGGAGGGGGCGAAAACTCTGGGGGCCCCGAAGAATGTGTGGAAGTCGAGAACACTATCTCGGAAAGCAAAAATGGGCATGCTTGAAGGAATAGTGGTTCCAACAACGTTGCACGGTTGCGAGGCGCGGGCCATGGACAGAGCTGTGCGCAGGAGGACGGACGTGCTGGAAATGAGATGCTTGAGGACAACGTGTGGTGTGAGGTGGTTTGATCGAGTGAGCAACGCAAGGGCAAGAGAGATGTGTGGAAATAAAAAGAGCGTGGTTGAGAGAGCAGAAGAGGGTGCTTTGAAGTGGTTTGGGCACACGGAGAGGATGAGCGAGGAAAGATTGACCAAGAGGACACATGTGTCGGAGGTGGAGGGAGCAAGGAGAAGAGGGAGACCAAATTGGAGGTGGAAAGATGGAGCGAAAAAGACCCTGTGTGATCGGGGCCCGAACATGCAGGAGGGCGAAATGAGGGCAAGGAATAGAGCAAATTGGAGCGATGTGGCACACCGGGGTTGACGCGCTGTCAGTGGACCGAATCAAGGCATGTGAAGCGCCTGGGGCAAACCATGGAAAGCTGTGCAGGTATGTACATCTGCGTGTGTGGACGCATGCATATACATGTGTATGGGGGGGGGGGGGTTGGGCCATTATATATATAGAGAGAGCCCTGGGGATAGGGGAGAAAGAATACTTCCCACGTATTCCCTGCGTGTCGTAGAAGGCGACTAAAAGGGAAGGGAGCGGGGGGCTGGAAATCATCACCTCTCGTTTTTTTTTATTTTTCGAAAGAAGGAACAGAGAAGGGGCCAGATGAGGATATTCCCTCAAAGGCCCAGTCCTCTGTTCTTAACACTACCTCGCTAGCGCGGGAAATGGCGAATAGTATAAAAAAAAAAAATATATATATATATATATATATTTATATATATATATATATATATATATATATATATATATATATATATATATATATATATATATATATATATATATATATATATATATATATATATATATATATATATATATATATATATATATATATATATATATATATATATATATATATATATATATATATGTTAGTAGTTTTGATGCACGAGACCGGGTTAGTGATGGGCGATTTGATTGCAAAGGTGAGGAATATAGCAGTCGAGGGAATAGTTGGAGTACACTGGGTGTTCAGTGTTGTAAGTGGAAATGGTGAAGAGCTTCTCGATTTGTGTGTTGAAAAAGTACTGGTGATTGGGAATATCTGGTACAAAAACAGAGATATTCATAAGTATACGTTTGTAAGTAGGAGAGATGGCCAGAGAGCATTATTGGATTACTTGTTAATTGATAGGCACGCGAAAGAGAGACTTTTGGATGTTAATATGCTGAGAGGGGAGCTGGAGGGTTGTTTGACCATTATCTTGTGGAGGCGAAGGTGAAGATTTGTAGAGGTTTTGAGAAAAGGAGAGAAAATGTTAGGGTGAAGAGAGTGGTGAGAGAAAATGAGCTTGGGAAGGAAACTTGTGGGAGGAAGTACCAGGAGAGACTGTGCAGAATGGAAAAAGGTGAGAGCAAATGAGGTAAGGGGAGTGGGGGAGGAATGGGAATGTATCTAGGAAAGAAGTGATGGCTTGCGCAAAAGATGCTTGCGTCATGAGAAGCGTGGGAGGTTGGATGATTAGAAAGAGTAGTGAGTGGTGAAGATGTAAGATTATTAGTGAAAGAGAAGAGAGATGCATTTGGACCTCTTTTGCCTAGAAATAGTGCAAATGGCTGGGAGATGTATAAAAGAAAGAGGCAGGAGGTCAAGAGAAAGATGGAAAAGGTGAAAAAGAGGGCAAACGAGAGTTGGGGTAAGAGAGTATCATTAAATTTTAGGGAAAATAGAAAGATGTTTTGGAAGGAGGTAAATAAAGTGCGTAAGACAAGAGAACAAATGGGTTCATTTGTGAAGGGGGCCAATGGTGAGGTAATAACAAATAGTGGTGATGTAAGAAGGAAATGGCATAAGTATTTCGGAGGTTTCTTGAATGTGTTAGATGATAGAGTGGCAGATATAGGGTGTTTTGTTCGAGGTGAAGTGTGAAGTGAGAGAGTCAGCGAGAGTGATTTGATAAACAGAGAAGAGGTAGTGAAAATTTGTGGAAGATGAAAGCAGGCACTGCTGAGGATTTGGATGGAGTTGTGGTGGAATTCAATGAAAAAGGGGGTGACTCTGTTGTTGACTGGTTGGTGAGGGTACTCAACGTATGTATGGCTCATGGTGAAGTGCATAAGGATTGGCGGAATGCATGCATAGTGCCTAGTACAAAGGTAAAGGGGATAAGAGTGAGTGCTCAAATTACAGAGGTATAAGTTTGTTAAGTATTCCTGGTAAATTATATGGGAGGGTCTTGACTGAGACGGTAAAGTCATGTACAGAAGATCAGATTAGGGAAGAGCACTGTTGTTTCAGAAGTGGTAGAGGATGTGTGGATAAGGTGTTTGCTTTGAAGAATGTATGTGAGAAATACTTAGAAAAGCAAATGGATTTGTATGTAGCTTCTATGGATCTCTAGAAGGCATATGATAGAGTTGATAGAGATGCTCTGTGGAAACTCTTTTGAATATATGGTGTCAACGGTAAGTTGCTAGAAGCAGTGAAGTTTTTATCAGGGATATAAGGCATTTGTAGGAAGAGAGAAAAGTGATTGGTTCTCTGTAAATGTCGGTTTCCAGCAGGGGTGCGTGATGTCTCCATAGTTGCATAATTTGTTTATGGATGGGGTTGTTAGATGGTGAATGCAAGAGTTTCGGAGAGGGGGGGGGGGGCAAATATGCAGTGTTTTGTCGTTGATATGGCTTGTGAAATGAGTCAGTTATTATTCGCTGATGATAGAGTGCTGGTGGCTGATTCGGATGAGAGACTGCAGAAGCTGGTGACTGAGATTGATAAAGTGTGTGAAAGAAGAAAGCTGAGAACAGTATGAGTAAGAGCATGGTTGTTAGGTGCAGTAGCGTTGAAGGACAATTCAACTGGGACAAAAGTTTGAATGAAGTAAAAGCGGAGGAAGTGAAGTGTTTTAGATATCTGGGAGTGGATTTGGCAGCGGATGGAACCGTTAAAGCGGAATTGAGTCACAGGGTAGGGGAGAGAGAAAAACTTCTGGGAGCTTTAAAAAAATGTGTGGAAGGCGAGAACATTATCTTGGAGAGCAAAAATTAGTATGTTTGAAGGAATAATGGTTCCAAAAATGTTATATGGTTGCGAGGCGTGGCCTATAGATAGGGTTGTGCGGAGGAGGGTGGATGTGTTGGAAATGAGATGTTTGAGGACAATATATGGTGTGAGGTGTTTGATCGAGCAAGTAATGAAAATAAAGAGAGATGTGTGGAAACAAAAGAGTATGGTTGAGAGAGCAGAGGAGGGTGTATTGAAATACTCTGGTCACATATAGGAATGAGTGAGGAAAGATTGACAAAGAGGATATATGTGTCAGAGAGTGGAAAGAACGAGAAGTGGGAGACCAAATTGGAGGTGGAAGGTTGGAGTGAAAATGATGTTTGGCGATCTGGGTCTGAACATGCAGGAGGGTGAAAGGCGTGCAAGGAATAGAGTGAAATGGAACGATATGGTATACCGGAGTCGACTGGCTGTCACTGGATTGAACCAGGTCATATGGAGGGTAAACCATGGAAATTTTTGTGGGGACTGGACGTGGAAAGGGAGCTGTGGTTTCGGTGAATTATACATGAAATCTAGAAACTGGGTGTGAACGAATGTGTCTTTTATTGTCTCTTCCTAGCGCTACTTGGTGCACGTGCGGGAAGAGGGGGTTGTTGTCACTTCATGTGTGGTGGAGTGTCGTCGGGAATGAACAAAGGCAGCAAGTATGAATTATGTAAATGTGTATATATGCATATGTCTGTTTATGTATCTATCTATCTATCTATCTATCTATCTATATCTATCTATATATATATATATATATATATATATATATATATATATATATATATATATATATATATATATATATATATATATATATATATTTTTTTTTTTTTTTTTTTTTTTGCTTTGTCGCTGTCTCCCGCGTTTGCGAGGTAGCGCAAGCAAACAGACGAAAGAAATGGCATAACCCACCCCCATACACATGCCTTGATTTAATCCACTGACAGCACGTCAACCCCGGTATACCACATCGCTCCAGTTCACTCTATTCTTTGCCCTCCTTTCACCCTCCTGCATGTTCAGGCCCCGATCACACAAAATCTTTTTCACTCCATCTTTCCACCTCCAATTCGGTCTCCCTCTTCTCCTCGTTCCCTCCACCTCCGACACATATATCCTCTTGGTCAATCTTTCCTCACTCATTCTCTCCATGTGACCAAACCATTTCAAAACACCCTCTTCTGCTCTCTCAACCACGCTCTTTTTATTTCCACACATCTCTCTTACCCATACGTTACTTACTCGATCAAACCACCTCACACCAGACATTGTCCTCAAACATCTCATTTCCAGCACATCCATCCTCCTGCGCACAACTCTATCCATAGTCCACGCCTCGAAATCATACAACATTGTTGGAACCACTATTCCTTCAAACATACCCATTTTTGCTTTCCGAGATAATGTTCTCGACTTCCACACATTCTTCAAGGCTCCCAGAATTTTCGCCCCCTCCCTCACCCTATGATCCACTTCCGCTTCCATGGTTCCATCCGCTGCCAGATCCACTCCCAGATATCTAAAACACTTCACTTCCTCCAGTTTTTCTCCATTCAAACTCACCTCCCAATTGAATTGACCCTCAACCCTACTGTACCTAATAACCTTGCTCTTATTCACATTTACTCTTAACTTTCTTCTTTCACACACTTTACCAAACTCAGTCACCAGCTTCTGCAGTTTTTCACATGAATCAGCCACCAGCGCTGTATCATCAGCGAACAACAACTGACTCACTTACCAAGCTCTCTCATCCCCAACAGACTTCATACTTGCCCCTCTTTCCAAAACTCTTGCATTCACCTCCCTAACAACCCCATCCATAAACAAATTAAACAACCATATATATATATAAATATATTATCTATTATTTTTTTATTTTGCTTTGTCGCTGTCTCCCGCGTTTGCGAGGTTCCGCAAGGAAACAGACGAAAGAAATGGCCCAACCAACCCACATACATAATGTATACACACACACGTCCACACACGCAAATATACATACCTATACATCTCAGTGTACATATATATATACATACACAGACGCATACATATATACCCATGCACACAATTTACACTGTCTGCCCCCATTCACTCCCATCGCCACCTCGTCACACATGGAATACCTTCCCCCTCCCCCCTCATGTGTGCGAGGTAGCACTAGGAAAAGACAACAAAGGCCCCATTCGTTCACACTCATTCTCTAGCTGCCACGCAATAATGCCCGAAACCACAGCTCCCTTTCCACATCCAGGCCCCACACAACTTTCCATGGTTTACCCCGGACGCTTCATATGCCCTGATTCAATCCACTGACAGCACGTCAACCCCGGTATACCACATCGATCCAATTCACTCTATTCCTTGCCCTCCTTTCACCCTCCTGCATGTTCAGGCCCCGATCACACAAAATCTTTTTCACTCCATCTTTCCACCTCCAATTTGGTCTCCCACTTCTCCGGGTTCCCTCCACCTCCGACACATATATCCTCTTGGTCAATCTTTCCTCACTCATTCTCTCCATATGCCCAAACCATTTCAAAACACCCTCTTATGCTCTCTCAACCACACTCTTTTTATTTCCACACATCTCTCTTACCCTTACATTACTTACTCGATCAAACCACCTTACACCGCATATTGTCCTTAAACATCTCATTTCCAGCACATCCATCCTCCTGCGCACAACTCTATCCATAGCCCACGTCTCGCAACCATACAACATTGTTGGAACCACTATTCCTTCAAACATACCCATTTTTCCTTTCCGAGATAATGTTCTCGACTTCCACACATTCTTCAAGGCTCCCAGGATTTTCGCCCCCTCCCCCACCCTATGATTCACTTCCGCTTCAATGGTTCCATCCGCTGCCAGATCCACTCCCATATATCTAAAACACTTTACTTCCTCCAGTTTTTCTCCATTCAAACTTACCTCCCAACTGACTTGACCCTCAACCATAGTGTACCTAATAACCTTGCTCTTATTCACATTTACTCTTAACTTTCTTCTTTCACACACTTTACCCAACTCAGTCACCAGCTTCTGCAGTTTCTCATATGAATCAGCCACCAGCGCTGTATCATCAGCGAACAACAACTGACTCACTTCCCATCCTCTCTCATCCACAACAGACTTCATACTTGCCCCTCTTTCCAAAACTCTTGCATTCACCTCCCCAACAACCCCATCCATAAACAAATTAAACAAGTGGTTCCAACAATGTTGTATGGTTGCGAGGCGTGGACTATGGATAGACTTGTGCGCAGGAGGATGGATGTGCTGGAAATGAGATGTTTGAGGACAATGTGTGGTGTGAGGTGGTTTGATCGAGTAAGTAACGTAAGGGTAAGAAAGATGTGTGGAAATAAAAAGAGCGTGGCTGAGAGAGCAGAAGAGGGTGTTTTCAAATGGTTTGGGCACATGGAGAGAATGAGTGAGGAAAGATTGACCAAGAGGATATAAATGTCGGAGGTGGAGGGAACGAGGAGGAGTGGGAGACCAAATTGGAGGTGGAAAGATAGAGTGAAAAAGATTTTGTGTGATCGGGGCTTGAACATGCAGGAGGGTGAAAGGAAGGCAAGGAATAGAGTGAATTGGATCGATGTGGTATACCGGGGTTGACGTGCTGTCAGTGGATTGAATCAGGGCATGTGAAGCGTCTGGGGTAAACCATGCAAAGCTGTGTAGGTATGTATATTTGCGTGTATGGACGTATATATATACATGGGGGTGGGTTGGGCCATTTCTTTCGTCTGTATCCTTGCGCTACCTCGCAAACGCGGGAGACGGCGACAAAGCAAAAAAAGGAATAGAGTGAATTGGATCGATGTGGTATACCGGGGTTGACGTGCTGTCAGTGGATTGAATCAGGGCATGTGAAGCGTCTGGGGTAAACCATGCAAAGCTGTGTAGGTATGTATATTTGCGTGTATTGACGTATGTATATACATGGGGGTGGGTTGGGTCATTTCTTTCGTCTGTTTCCTTGCGCTACCTCGCAAACGCGGGAGACAGCGACAAAGCAAAAAAAAAAATAATATATATATATATATATATATATATATATATATATATATATATATATATATATATATATATATATATATATATATCCCTGGGGATAGGGGAGAAAGAATACTTCCCACGCATTCCCTGCGTGTCGTAGAAGGCGACAAAAAGGGGAGGGAGCGGGGGGCTGGAAATCCTCCTTCTCATTATTCTTTTTTTATTTTCCAAAAGAAGGAACAGAGAAAGGAGCCAGGTGAGGATATTCCCTCAAAGGCCCAGTCCTCTGTTCTTAACGCTACCTCGCTAACGCGGGAAATGTCGAATAGTTTGAAAGAAAGAAAAAGATATATATATATATATATATATATATATATATATATATATATATATATATATATATATATATATATATATATATATAAATATATATATATATATATATATATATATATATATATATATATATATATATATATATATATATATATATATATATATATATATATGATGTGAGAAAGAGATGGAGTGAGGATTTTGAAGGTTTGTTGAATGTGTTTGATGATAGAGTGGCAGATATAGGGTGTTTTGGTCGAGGTGGTGTACAAAGTGAGAGGGTTAGGGAAAATGATTTGGTAAACAGAGAAGAAGTAGTAAAAGCTGTGTGGAAGATGAAAGCCGGCAAGGCAGCAGGTTTGGATGGTATTGCAGTGGAATTTATTAAAAAAGGGGGTGACTGTATTATTGACTGGTTGGAAAGGTTATTTAATGTATGTATGACTCATGGTGAGGTGCCTGAGGATTGGCGGAATGCGTGCATTGTGCCATTGTACAAAGGCAAAGGGGATAAGAGTGAGTGCTCAAATTACAGAGGTATAAGTTTGTTGAGTATTCCTGGTAAATTATATGGGAGGGTATTGATTGGGAGGGTGAAGGCATGTACAGAGCATCAGATTGGGGAAGAGCAGTGTGGTTTCAGAAGTGGTAGAGGATGTGTGGATCAGGTGTTTGCTTTGAAGAATGTATGTGAGAAATACTTAGAAAAGCAAATGGATTTGTATGTAGCATTTATGGATCTGGTGAAGGCATATGATAGAGTTGATAGAGATGCTCTGTGGAAGGTACTAAGAATATATGGTGTGGGAGGCAAGTTGTTAGAAGCAGTGAAAAGTTTTTATCGAGGATGTAAGGCATGTGTACGTGTAGGAAGAGAGGAAAGTGATTGGTTCTCAGTGAATGTAGGTTTGCGGCAGGGGTGTCTGATGTCTCCATGGTTGTTTTAATTTGTTTATGGTTGGGGTTGTTAGGGAGGTGAATGCAAGAGTTTTGGAAAGAGGGGCAAGTATGAAGTCTGTTGTGGATGAGATGTTGGGGAGTGAGTCAGTTGTTGTTCGCTGATGATACAGCGCTGGGGGCTGATTCATGTGAGAAACTGCAGAAGCTGGTGACTCAGTTGGTAAAGTGTGTGAAAGAAGAAAGTAAGAGTAAATGTGAATAAGAGCAAGGTTATTAGGTACAGTAGCGTTGAGGGTCAAATCAACTGGGAGGTAAGTTTGAATGGAGAAAAACTGGAGTAAGTAAAGTGTTTTAGATATCTGGGAGAGGATCTGGCAGCGGATGGAACCATGGAAGCGGAAGTGGATCATAGGGTGGGGGAGGGGGCGAAAATCCTGGGAGCCTTGAAGAATGTGTGGAAGTCGAGAACATTATCTCGGAGCGCAAAAATGGGTATGTTTGAAGGAATAGTGGTTCCAACAATTTTGTATGGTTGCGGGGCGTGGGCTATGGATAGAGTTGTGCGCAGGAGGGTAGATGTGCTGGAAATGAGATGTTTGAGGACAATGTGTGGTGTGAGGTGGTTTGATCGAGTAAGTAACGTAAGGGTAAGAGAGATGTGTGGAAATAAAAAGAGCGTGGTTGAGAGAGCAGAAGAGGGTGTTTTGAATTGGTTTGGGCACATGGAGAGAATGAGTGAGGAAAGATTGACCAAGAGGATGTATGTGTCGGAGGTGGAGGGAACAAGGAGAAGAGGGAGACCAAATTGGAGGTGGAAAGATGAAGTGAAAAAGATTTTGTGTGATCGGGGCCTGAACATGCAGGAGGGTGAAAGGAGGGCAAGGAATAGATTGAATTGGAGCGATGTGGTATACCGGGGTTGACGTGCTGTCAGTGGATTGAATCAAGGCATGTGTATGGGGGTGGGTTGGGCCATTTCTTTCGACTTTTTCTTTGCGGTACCTCGCAAACGCGGGAGACAGCGACAAAGCAAAAAAAAAAAAAAAAAAAAAATATATATATATATATATATATATATATATATATATATATATATATATATATATAATATATATATATATATATGCATATATATATATATATATATATATATATATATATATATATATATATATATATATATATATATATATATATATATATATATATATATATATATATACATTGGAGAGGATCAAAAGTGAGCGCGTAATGAGGTATCTTCCTATGAGTCCACGGGGAAATGAAACAAGATAAGGTCCAATGTGCACTTTTTTGTAATAATCATATCATCAGGGGAGATACAAGAAGGAAATATACATTCACATTTATACAACAAAGAGACGTTGCTTGGAGGGCATTCCAGTCACGCAAACTTTTTGTAAATTCTCTCAACTATAAAACTATCCAATTTGTAAAGACCTTCACTAATATTAATGTTACAATTATCTGTGTATTTGATAATGGAAGATTCAATGATATTTCTCGTGGTAATGGAGTTAGAGTTAATCACTTAGATGGTATTACTCCAGTCAATACTATGATCATAATTTGCAACATGATTAAAAAAGGTTTTGATTCTTGTCCTGTTCTTATGCTATATTCATGTTGCTCAAGTCTAACAGAAATATCCTTACCAGTTTGCCCAACATAAAACCTATCAATTTCTACAAGGCACTCTATAGATGCATCCTGCAGAACTTTTTTGGTCAGTTCCTGATTAAGGTATTCTTTATAGTATTATTGTTGCTGAAGGCAACATTTGAATTAAAAGATTCAAGCAACATGAGAAATAAATTGGAATTATTTTCAAAAAAATAACTAAAAGGTTCATCTGGAGGTGTTGGTGGTGTCAGCGATTCATCCGCAGAAAATGATGTTAGTGGTTCATCTGGAGTAGGTGATGATAATGGCTCATCCGGCGAAGATAGTGATGTCACTGGTTCATCGGGAGCAGGTGGTGAAATCAGTTATTCATCCAGAGCAAGGTGTTGATATCAGTGGTTCATTCGGAGCAGGTGGTTATATCAGTAGTTCATCTGGATAAATCACTGACATCACCTGCTCGGTGAACCACTGACATAACCACTTGCTACAGATGAAATTCTGACATTACCAGCTACTCCGGATGAACCACTGACAACACCACCTGCTCCGGTTTAATCACTGACTTGACCACCTGATCCGTATGAACTACTGGCATCACCATCTTTTCCGGATGGATCACTTGCATTATCTCCTACTCTGGATGAACCACTGATATCACCATCTGCTCCGGATGAACAACTGACATGACTCTTCTCTGGATGGACCACTGACATCATCTTCTATTCCGGATGAACCACTGACATTACTATCTTCTCTGGATGAACCACAGACATCATCTTTTACTACAGAGGAGCCACTAACGTTACCATCTGCTCCGGATGAATCACTGAGACCCCTCCTTCTCAGGATGAACCACGTAAATCACCACCTACTCGGAGGAGCCACTGACTTCACAATTTTCTCCGGATGAGCGAATGACATCATCTCCTAATCACGATGAGCCACTGGCATCCCTACTTGCCCTGGATGAGCCATTGACATTACCTCCTACTCCTGATTACCCACTGACATCATCTCCTACTCCAGATGAACTAATGACATCACCACTTGTTCTGGATGAACGACTGACATCACTAACTACTTTACATGAACCACTATCATCAACACTTGCCTTAGTAGAACTACTAAAGTCACCATCCCCTCTAGGAGAACCATTGATATCGCCAACTACTCTGGATGAACCATCAACATCACCACCTACTCGGATGAGTCACTCATATCACCACTTGCACCAGTAGAGCTGCTAACGTTACCATCCGCTAAAGGAGAAGTGCTGACATCATCACCTATTCCTGATGAACCACTAACATTACCTAGTCCGGATGAACCACTGATATCACCTTCCAGATGAATCACTGACATTAACACCTTGCCGAACGAAACACATCACTAACTGCTCCGGATGGATCACTGACATTACCAATCGCCCATGTAGAGGTACTAACGTAACAGTCTGCTGAATTAGAATCAATGACATGGCCGCCTACACCGGGAGAACCACTAGCATCACCAACTAGCTCGCATCAACCATTGACATCATCACCTGCTCCGGATGAACCATTGATATCACCACCTGCTTCAGATGAAACACTGACACCACCACCTGTTTTGGATGAACCACTGCCATCACCACCTGCTCCGGATGAGCCTATTACACAACCTTCTGGTTCAGATGAACTACTGACATCATCACTTGCCCCAGTAGAACTACTAATGTCACCATCCGCTCAAGGAAAGCCACTGACATCCCCACCTTCTCCGGATGAACAACTGATGTCACCACCTGCCCCAGTAGAACTACTAACGTGGCCATCCGCTCGAGGAGAATCACTGACATCGCTGATTACTCTGGATGAGCTACTGACATCACTACTTGCTCGGATGAACCACTTACATCACTAACTCCTCCGGATGAACCACTAACATCAACACATGTCCCAGTAAAACTATGAACGTCACCATCCGCTCTAGAACAACTGATATCGCCACCTACTCAATTAAGACTACTTACATTACCACCTACTCCTGATGAACCACTTACATCACCAGCTGCTCCGAATGAACCAATGACATCACTAACTTCTCTGGATGAACCAATGACCTCATTATTATCTCTTGATGAACCACTGAAAACATCATCTATTCCATATAAACCAGTGTTATCACCTTTTACTCTGGATGAACCACTAACATCACCACCAGCTCTGGATGAACCACTGATGTCAGTAGCTCCTTCGGATGAACAACTGACATCACGTTCTCCGGATAAATCACTGACTTCACCACCTGCTCCAGATGAATGGCTGACATAACCTCCTGCTTGGGACAAACCACTGACATCACCACCTTCTGCGATTGAACCACTGACATCACTTCCTACCCCAACTAAACCATTGAAACATCCACCTGCTCTGGATCAACCAATGACATCACTTATTCCGGATGAACCACTGACATCAGCCATTTGCTTCTAATAATCCGCTGACATCCTCACTTGCTCCGTATGAGCCAATGACATCACTTCTAAGTCCGGATGACCTAATAACATCATCTCCTACTCTGGATAAACTACTGACATCACAGCTTGTTCCGGATAATCCAGTGACATCACCAACTACTTTGGTTGAACCACTGACATCACCACTTGTTCGAATGAATCACTGACATCACTAAGTGCTTCGCATGAACGATTGAAATCACCACTTACCCTACAAACGTCACCATCCCTCAAGGAGAACTACTGACATCGCCTCCTACTCCGTGTGAGCCACTAACATCAACACCTGCTCGAATGAGCCTCTGATACCACAACTTGCACCATTAGAACTACTAATGTCACCATTTGTTTAAAGAGAAACATTGATATCGCCACTTATTCGAGACGAACTACTGATATCACCGCCTACTCCGGATGAGCGACTGATATCACCACCGGCTCGGATAAACCACTTACATCACTAACTTCTCTAGATGAACTTGTGACATTACCACTTGACCCAGTAGAGATGCTAACTTCACCATCAGCTCAGGGAGAACCACTGACATGGCCACTTACTCCGGGATAACCATTAACATCAGCACTTACTCTTGATGTACAACTGACATTGCCGGCTGCTCTGGATAAACCTCTAAAAATACCAACTGCTCCGGATGAACCACTGACATCACCCTCTGCCCCGGATGAGCCACTGATATCACCACCTGCTTCGAATGAGCCACTGGCATCGCAACCTGCTTTGAATGAACCATTGACATCATCAGTCTCTCCGGATGAGCCAGTGACATCACTTCCTACTCCAGATGGACTACAGACATCACCTTTTACTGTGGATTAGCCACAGACATCATCATCGTCTCCGAATGAGCCGTGACATCACCACCTGCTCCAGATGCGCCACAGACATCACCTCCTACCCTAGATGAACCACTGAAATCATTACCTGCTCCGTATGAGCCACCGAGATCACTACCTGCCTCGGAAGAACCACTGACATCACCTCCTACCCTAGATAAACCAATGAAATTATCACCTGCTCCGTATGAGCCACTGACATCACCATCTGCCTCTGAAGAACACCTGACATCACTCGCTTCTCCGATAAGCCACTGACATCTACTTTTACTCCGAAGGAACGACTGACATCACCATCTGCTCCGGATGAACCACTGACATCACCATTTGCGGATGAACTACTGGCATCAGCATCTGCTCCACATGAACCATTGACATCCATCCTCCGGATGAACCACTGACATCATCACTTCGGACGAACCATTGACATCACTTTCTACTCCAGATAAACCATTGACCTCGCATCCTAATCCGTAAGAACCACTGACGCCACCACTTGCTCCGAATGAACCACTGTCATCCCACCTACTACGGATGAGCCATTGACATCACCACCTCACTGATATCATCACTTGTCTCAGTAGAACTAAATCTTCACTATCCGCTCAAGAAAAGCACTGACATCACCACCTGCCTGAATGAACCAATTTCATCAATAACATCTCCGGTTGAACCACTGATATCACCACGCCCTAGCAGAACTACTAACGTTATCATCAGCTCAAGGAGGACCACTGACATCGCCACCTTCTACGGGGGAGCCACTTACATTACCACCTACTTCGGATGAACCACTAACATCACCACCTGCTCCGGATGAACCAATGAGATCACCACCTGCCTCGGATGAACTATTGAACACACTATCTTCTCTTGATGAGCCACTGACTTTACCATCTTATCCATAAGAACCACTGAAATCACCTCTTACTCTAGATGAACCACTAACATCACTCCCTGCACGAATAAACCACTTACATCACCATGTTCTCCTGATGAACGGCAGACATCACCCTATACTCCGTATAAACCGCTGACATCACCACCTGTTCCGAATGAGCCATTGACATCAACAATTACTCCATTAAAACTAACGTTACCATCCGGTCAAGGAGAACCGCTGACATTGCCACATACTCCGGGAAAGCCACAAACATCACCACCCATCTAATGAACCGCTGACATAACCACCTACTTCGTATAAACCATTAATATCACCACTAGCTGAGAATGAACCACTGACATTGCAACCTGCTCTGGATGAACCACTGACATTACCATCTGTTCCTGATGAATCACTGACATCACCACCTGCTCCGGATGAACTACTGACATCACTACTAACGTTATCATCAGCTCAAGAAGAACCACTGACATCGACACCATCATCGGGAGAGCCAGTAGCATCACCACCTTCTTGGAATGATCCACTAACACCACCACCTTCTCCGCATGAACCACTAACATAACCACTTGCTTCAGATAAATGAATGACCACTCTATCTTCTCTGGATGAGCCAATCACTATCTCGTCCATGAAAACCACTGACATCATCTCTTACTCTGGATGAACCACTGACATCACCACCCGCTCGAATGAACCACTTGCATCACCATCTTCTCCAGATGAATGACAGACATCATCCCTATACTCCAGATGAACCAGTGACATCACCACCTATTCCGAATAAACCATTGAAATCACCACTTGAGCCACTAGAGCTACTAACGTCACCATCCGCTCAATGAGATCCATTGACATCGCCAATTACTCCGGAAAAACCATTAACATCACCACCTACTCTGATGAACCACTGACATTACCATGTGCTCTGGATGAACCGCTGACATCACCATCTGCTCCGGATGAGCCACCGATATCACCACCTGTTCCAAATGAACCACTGACATCGCAACTTGCTCTGGATGAGCCACTGATATTACCATCTGTTCTGGATGAATCACTGACATCACCACCAGCTCCGGATGAACCACTGTCATCACTATCTTTTCCGGATGCGCCACTAACTTCACCTAGTGCGGATAAACCACTGAAATCATCACCTTCTCCGGATAAACTCTAACATCACCAGTAGCTACATAAGAACCACTGACATCACCATCGGCTCCATATGAACCAGTAACATCACCTCTTACCCAGATGGACCACTGACATCACCATCTGCTCCGGGTGAGCCACTGATATCACCATCTGATCCACATGAACCAACGACATCCCTCCTTCTCTGGATGAACCACTGACATCACCATTTGCTCCACATGAACCAGTGACATCCCTCCTTCTCCGGATGAGCCACTGATATCACCCCCTGCTCAGATGAGCCACTGACATCACTATTTTCTCATGATGAGAAACTGACATCACCTACACCAGATGAACCATTGATGTCACCATCTGTTCCCGATGAAACACTGAATCACCACCTGCTAGTATGAACCACTGAGATTAACACTTGTCACTGTTTAACTCCTAACGTCACCATCCGCTCAAAGGAGAACCACAGACATCACCACCTACTCCCGATGAACCACTGACATCATCACCTGCTCGGATGAGCCAGTGACATCACCAATTTCACCATCCGCTCAAAGATAACCACTGACATCACTATCTTCTATGGATAAACCACTGATATCACCATCTGCTCCATATGGACCACTGGCATCACCACATACTCTGAATGAACCACTGACATCACCACCTGCTCGGATGAACCACTGGCATCACCATCTCCAGATGGACCACTGACATCACCTCCTACTCCGGATGAACCTCTAACATCAGCAACTGTTTCGGGTGAACCACTGACATCACCACCTGCTCCAGTAGAACTACTTACTTGACCATCTGCTCAAGGAGAGCCACTGACGTCACCATCTATTCCGGGAAAACCACTAACAATACCACCTACTGCGGAAGAACCTCTTAAATCACCACCTACTCCGGGAAGAGGAGACTCGGGCCCAAAATAGAAGCACCAAAGATCCAGACGATCAGGCAAAGATGTGGTACTCCCACTGAAGGATTATACTCAGTCACGAACTTGAGGCAATGCGAATGACTGATGATGTACACGAGCAGACCAACTGGGACGGATCTCAGGCGTTAGGATAGCGTTATCGTTCATGGCAGACATAGGATAGCGTGTTCATGATATATACTATGATGTCTAGGGTAGAAGGGGAGGCTATGGTAAGTTATACGAAAACACTAGACTCAGTTACACAATGTCTTGAAGAATGTATGAGGGGAAGACAGTGGTCAACCACAGACACAGGTTCTACAATCGCCTATGATGCACTCGCCACTGTCATGGTGTATGTACACCTCAGGTAAAAACCCTCCCTCAGTACTGCGTGAAATAATTGAGAACAAATTCCTGATCGACAGTGCCATATCCAGCCTAATATCTGACATCATTAGTTATGGTGGTTTTAGCTCACCCTAACCAGTGTGGTGTTAGAGGAGGAGACGGAGGTCAGACAAGTGTAGCGAATGTACCACCGTCGGGCAACCAGCTCAGTCTGTAGGTCTTCCCTGGTTATATGTTATAACTGTCAGGACCCGGGACATGTCCGGAACCAACGCTCCTTGCCCAGGATAAACTACTGCCATCCTTAACCCAACAGCATATCCAGTCAGTATGCCTCACAGGTCGGCCAAGTAATGCAATGCAAAGCTTAACACATCAGTTCTCGCCCCCTCCACCCTTGGCTCCTCAGGGAGTTCAGGGAGAATCTTAGACAAACCACTAAACAGCCTTACTTATTCCATATCACATAGCACGTCATGAACGGTCTTCTGTTATTACTAATAACCTGGTGTTAGCTACCTAGACCTGTGTGATTCTCCTGACCTGCCTGACTTTGCATTCCACGTCAACAACAGTAAGAGGATCATAGACCTGTTCTCTAGGTCAGACTGATTAAATTCAAACCAGAATTTCCAGCGCCACAGGTGCCAAGGTCAGTCTAAATATATGGACATTTCTACAGGGTGTATTGAGAGGTGTTGGACCGTCCTGCACCAATCTGTCTTACCTTCTCCCACCAATGCAGGCAACAGGAACAACGCAGAGATTCCCGTCACAAAGTCAATATTCCTAGTAGTTATGACGTTAAGCACAGTATGGAGGTTCCTGGCAACTGTAAAGTCAGAGAGACGTGTGATCAAGCTCCTGAAATATGCTAAGCAGTATATATTTACTTAGTCCTAATTAAAGTAAATGCCGCCTTGCCTGGAGTGTGTGCACTAGCTGTCAAACATGAAGGGATGGTGGCTAACGCTGTCTACTTTAGAGTATAAAGTGATTTTATGTCAAATTATTATGAAAAATAAGTGGGTGGAATTGCAAACTTTGTTTTAACAGTTGTCGGTGAACAGTTCATATTGTCTGCTCGTGGCCAGCAGAAATTATCCATTGTCAGCAACAGGGGCCACATGTCAGCTTGCATTTTTTTCATTTTCTTACATCCAAGTTCATTAAAGTTAAATCACTGCATTCTGTTGTGTTGATTACTACAGCTGAGATATGCCAGTGACATCCTGTCATGCACCCGCTTCGTTAGACCACTACTGTAACTATCATATCGCTCTACTATAGTCAACGAGATTTCAGATATAGCCGGTTTGTGTCGACTTTGTTTGAACATCAGTTCTAGACTTCGGAGCGGCTTGCATTTTGGAGGTACACATAAGTAGACTATAACCACAGATTACAAGATTTAATGTCCACAATACAGTTATATGCCTGTTTGTGGTCTACCTCTAATTGTTCGCCGTAAAATAGATTTGTAAGGATAAAATTTCACTTGCATATCTCTACTGTAGTGATCAACACGATCGTCAAGTCCCTCGAGTTTTAGGGTACAGTTAGGTATAATGTAATGCACTCTACCATACCATAGTGACCGAACTTTTGCATGGATATTTATGTGTTATACACTCAATAGTTGAAACAATTAATACCTACCACCAGCTGAGAGTTGTCCCTTGTGTTTACGCTAGAAATATTAGTTAATTTTTGTTAGCTTCTAGAATACGCTTCGTAAAGTTTATCCAAAACTGTAAAACCTGAGGTAAGAATGACATCTCTTCATTACCAATTACATTCTAGATTAACGTCAGTCTTCCTCAATGACAGCTAAAGATTTCAGACTGCATAAATCACATTTCTTTTTTTTTCCAAAGAGCCCGGAATACAACGGTTGGACACCATTACAGACTAGTGAGGACACGTTTGTGACTGTAACATAAAAATTGGAATGAGTTGAGGCTGTGTCAACCACTGTGTCTTCATATTTACTAGCGAGTATACACACCCCAGGAGAGACGACAGTTACTTTGATTAGGATTAACTAAATATACATAGCTTGGCTTATCTTATTCCTTTTCCTGAAGGTTGTTATTGGCGGAGGGAGTGGAGTGAGGTGAATGACGTCTTATTGCTCTATCTTGTTTGGTCAGTGATAGGTGACTAATAGACAGACGACCTCGTGATAAGGTAAACATATTCTTTGTTATCTATTCTATAAATGTACCCCTAAGTACCTCAAAATATGGGACTATCCTACGGCTAAACATAGTGCTTAAGGGAAGGCAACACGATTGATTTTACCGGAAATATATATTGGATAGAGTATAGGCTCCTGCCACGAACAGTATGGCTACACTGTGTTATCTCACTGATCAAGTGCAGGTCAAGATTCACTGGCATGTCTCTACTGTAGTGATCTATACATTTGTAACAGTCCTTTGGGTTTTCAAGAAACAGTAATGGATGATATAACGTACACTACCTTACAAGAGAGACCAAACTTTTGGGTGACTGAAACTCTTAAGAACTACTACCACCTGACAGGTGGCCCTTGTGTCGGCGATCGGAAATGTAAGTTAATTTCTGGTAGATCCTAGAATACGTTTTGAACTGTTTATCAAAACCTGTAAGAACTGAGGTAAGCATCCTAACCATTCATTGTTTATTACGTTTTCTGTACGAAAGAAAGATTTTCAGATTGCATACATTACATATATATATATATATATATATATATGTATATATATATATATATATATATATATATATATATATATATATATATATATATATATATATATATATATATATATATATATATATATATATATATATATATTTTATTTATATATTAATTTTGCTTTGTCGCTGTCTCACGCGTTAGCGAGGAAGCGCAAGGAAACAGACGAAAGAATGGCCCAACACGCCCACATACACATGTATATACATACACGTCTAAACACGCAAATATACATACCTATACATCTCAATGTACACATATATATACACACACAGACATATACATATATACACATGCACATAATTCATACTGTCTGCCTTTATTTGTTCCCATCGCCACCTCGCCACACATGGAATAACAACCCCCTCCCCCCTCATGTGTGCGAGGTAGCGCAAGGAAAAGACAACAAAGGCCCCATTCGTTCACACTCAGTCTCTAGCTGTAATGTAATAATGCACCGAAACCACAGCTCCCTTTCCACATCCAGGCCCCTCACAACCTTCCATGGTTTACCCCAGACGCTTCACATGCCCTGGTTCAATCCATTGACAGCACGCCGACCCCGGTATACCACATCGTTCCACTTCACTCTATTCCTTGCACGCCCTTCACCCTCCTGCATGTTCAGGCCCCGATCACTCAAAATCTTTTTAACTACATCTTTCCACCGACAATTTGTTCTCCCACTTCTCGTTCCCTCCACGTCTGACACATATATCCTCTTGGTCAATCTTTCCTCACTCATTCTCTCCATGTGACCAAACCATTTCAAAACACCCTCTTCTGCTCTCTCAACCACAATATTTTTATTTCCACACATCTCTCTTACCCTTACATTACTTACTCGACCAAACCACCTCACACCACATATTGATCTCAAACACCTCATTTCCAGCACATCCACCCTCCTGCGCACAACTCTATTCATAGCCCACGCCTCGCAACCATACAACATTGTTGGAACCATTATTCCTTCAAACATACCCATTTTTGCTTTCGGAGATAATGTTCTCGACTTCCAAACATTCCTCAAGGCTCCCAGAATTTTCGCCCCCTCCCACCCTATGATTCACTTCCGCTTCCATGGTTCCATCCGCTGCCAGATCAACTGCCAGATATTTAAAACACTTTACTTCCTCCAGTTTTTACCCATTCAAACTTACCTCCCAATTGACTTGGCCCTTAACCATACTGAAGCTAATAACCTTGCTCTTATACATATTTACTCTTAACTTTCTTCTTTCACACACTTTACCAAACTCAGTCACCAGCTCTGCAGTTTCTTACAAGAATCAGCCACTAGCGCTGTATCATCAGCGAACAACAACTGACTCACTTCCCAAGCTTTCTCATCCACAACAGACTGCATACTTGCCGCTCTTTCCAAAACTCTTGCATTCACCTCCCTAACAACCCCATCCATAAACAAGTTTAAAAACATGGAGACATCATATACCTCTGCCGCAAACCTACATTCACTGAGAACCAATCACTTTCCTCTCTTCCTACACGTACACATGCCTTACATCCTCGATAAAAAACTTTTCATTGCTTCTAACAACTTGCCTCCCACGTCATATATTCTTAATACCTTCCACAGAGCATCTCTATCAACTCTATCATATGCCTTCTCCAGATTCATAAATGCTACATGCAAATCCATTTGCTTTTTCTAAGTATTTCTCACATACATTCTTCAAAGCAAACACCTGATCCACACATCCTCTACCACTTCTGAAACCACATTGCTCTTTCCCAATCTGATGCTCTGTACATGCCTCTACCCTCTCAATCAATACCCTCCCATATAATTTACCAGGAATACTCAACAAACTTATACCTCTGTATCTTGAGCACTCACTCTTATCCCCTTTGCCTTTGTACAATGGCACTATGCAAGCATTCCGCCAATCCTCAGGCACCTCACCATGAATCATACATACATTAAATTACCTTAACAACCAGTCAGCAATACAGTCACCTCCTTTTTTAATAAATTCCACTACAATACCATCGAAACCTGCTGCCTTGACGGCTTTCATCTTCCGTAAAGCTTTTACTACCTTTTCTCTATTTACCAAATCATTTTCCCTAACCCTCTCACTTTGCACACCACCTCGACCAAAACACCCTATATCTGCTACTCTATCATCAAAAACATTCAACAAACCTTCAAAATACTCACTCCATCTCCTTCTCACATCACCACTACTTGTGATCACCTCCCAATTAGCCCCCTTCACTGAACTTCCCATTTGCTCCCTTGTCTTACGCACTTTATATATATATATTTTTTTTCTTTTTTTTTGCTTTGTCGCTGTCTCCCGCGTTTGCGAGGTAGCGCAAGGAAACAGACGAAAGAAATGGCCCAACCCACCCCCATACACATGTATATACATACGTCCACACACGCAAATATACATACCTACACAGCTTTCCATGGTTTACCCCAGACGCTTCACATGCCTTGATTCAATCCACTGACAGCACGTCAACCCCGGTATACCACATCGCTCCAATTCACTCTATTCCTTGGCCTCCTTTCACCCTCCTGCATGTTCAGGCCCCGATCACACAAAATCTTTTTCACTCCATCTTTCCACCTCCAATTTGGTCTCCCTCTTCTCCTTGTTCCCTCCACCTCCGACACATATATTCTCTTGGTCAATCTTTCCTCACTCATTCTCTCCATTTGCCCGAACCATTTCAAAACAACCTCTTCTGCTCTCTCAACCACGCTCTTTTTATTTCCACACATCTCTCTTACCCTTACGTTACTTACTCGATCAAACCACCTCACACCACATATTGTCCTCAAACATCTCATTTCCAGCACATCCGTCTTCCTGCGCACAACTCTATCCATAGCCCACGTCTCGCAACCATACAACATTGTTGGAACCACTATTCCTTCAAACATACCCATTTCTGCTTTCCGAGATAATGTTCTCGACTTCCACACATTCTTCAAGGCTCCCAGAATTTTCGCCCCCTCCCCCACCCTATAATCCACTTCCGCTTCCATGGTTCCATCCGCTGCCAGATCCACTCCCAGATATCTAAAACACTTCACTTCCTCCAGTTTTTCTCCATTCAAACTCACCTCCCAATTGACTTGACCCTCAACCCTTCTGTACCTAATAACCTTGCTCTTATTCACATTTACTCTTAACTTTCTTCTTTCACACACTTTACCAAACTCAGTCACCAGCTTCTGCAGTTTCTCACATGAATCAGCCACCAGCGCTGTATCATCAGCAAACAACAACTGACTCACTTCCCAAGCTCTCTCATCCCCAACAGACTTCATACTTGCCCCTCTTTCCAAAACTCTTGCATTCACCTCCCTAACAACCCCATCCATAAACAAATTAAACAACCATGGAGACATCACACACCCCTGCCGCAGACCTACATTCACTGAGAACCAATCACTTTCCTCTCTTCCTACACGTACACATGCCTTACATCCTCGATAAAAACTTTTCACTGCTTCTAACAACTTGCCTCCCACACCATATATTCTTAATACCTTCCACAGAGCATCTCTATCAACTCTATCATATGCCTTCTCCAGATCCATAAATGCTACATACAAATCCATTTGCTTTTCTAAGTATTTCTCACATACATTCTTCAAAGCAAACACCTGATCCACACATCCTCTACCACTTCTGAAACCACACTGCTCTTCCCCAATCTGATGCTCTGTACATGCCTTCACCCTCTCAATCAATATCCTCCCATTACATGATAGTGATATGACATCATGATTGATATAGTCTTTTTGGAGAAAGATGCACTTTGCCTTGACATTTCAGCAAATTTATAAGTAGAATAAGGTGTTCTATCATGGAAACTTAACATTTATGAAAGGTTGCCATTTGGCAAAACATAGTTGAAGGGGTTTGGGGGGAAATGGGGTTTTATTTTTGGTAGGATTTGGATATAAGCGATAGTACCAGGTTCATCCAGTGATCTCAGGCGTTCCTCAACTTTCGTGACTGGTTTCTTATGTGGTAGATGGCTTCTCGAGCAGCTAACTTTCAATAATGTCCAAAATCAATCACATTAGTTCAACAGGTAACCTTTTAGGTGTTGTATATATCTGCATTTTATAATCCGGATAAAGCAGTTGCATTCTTCATTTGTTCTTCATAAGAACTTCAGATCAACATATTAACTTGTATAAAAGAATAGTGGGACCACTTTTTATGCAGTAGAAACTAGATTCATAGAAGTGTCATATACAGACTAGTATATGGAACATTATTTGGAATATAAAAGGTCATCACTGGTTGTGCATGGGGAAGAAAAGCATTATCAATAGGCATTTTGCAGGCAATTTTCTTTATAGTTGTTTAGACCAGATCATTAGGATTTTCCCTCTGTTTTGACTTACGATACTTAAGATGTCATCTGTAAATGGGATGTTTTAGAGAATTACGAAATTTGTTATATGAAATAAAAACATTAGCTAGTGTGGCTTTCAGATGACTGTTGACGTGGTTGCTACATATAGGTGCTATTCTTGTGTATATCAAGATTATGTCTTGTAACATTATAGACTCAAAAGTTGTCTATATATATATATATATATATATATATATATATATATATATATATATATATATATATATATATATTTTTTTTTTTTTTTTTTTTATACTTTGTCGCTGTCTCCCGCGTTTGCGAGGTAGCGCAAGGAAACAGACGAAAGAAATGGCCCCCCCCCCCATACACATGTACATACACACGTCCACACACGCAAATATACATACCTACACAGCTTTCCATGGTTTACCCCAGACGCTTCACATGCCTTGCTTCAATCCACTTACAGCACGTCAACCCCGGTATACCACATGACTCCAATTCACTCTATTTCTTGCCCTCCTTTCACCCTCCTGCATGTTCAGGCCCCGATCACACAAAATCTTTTTCACTCCATCTTTCCACCTCCAATTTGGTCTCCCTCTTCTCCTCGTTCCCTCCACCTCCGACACATATATCCTCTTGGTCAATCTCTCCTCACTCATTCTCTCCATGTGCCCAAACCATTTCAAAACACCCTCCTCTGCTCTCTCAACCACGCTCTTTTTATTTCCACACATCTCTCTTACCCTTACGTTACTTACTCGATCAAACCACCTCACACCACACATTGTCCTCAAACATCTCATTTCCAGCACATCCATCCTCCTGCGCACATCTCTATCCATAGCCCACGCCTCGCAACCATACAACATTGTTGGAACCACTATTCCCTCAAACATACCCATTTTTGCTTTCCGAGATAATGTTCTCGACTTCCACACATTTTTCAAGGCTCCCAAAATTTTCGCCCCCTCCCCCACCCTATGATCCACTTCCGCTTCCATGGTTCCATCCGCTGACAGATCCACTCCCAGATATCTAAAACACTTCACTTCCTCCAGTTTTTCTCCATTCAAACTCACCTCCCAATTGACTTGACCCTCACCCCTACTGTACCTAATAACCTTGCTCTTATTCACATTTACTCTCAACTTTCTTCTTCCACACACTTTACCAAACTCAGTCACCAGCTTCTGCAGTTTCTCACATGAATCAGCCACCAGCGCTGTATCATCAGCGAACAACAACTGACTCACTTCCCAAACTCTCTCATCCCCAACAGACTTCATACTTGCCCCTCTTTCCAGGACTCTTGCATTTACCTCACTTACAACCCCATCCATAAACAAATTAAACAACCATGGAGACATCACACACCCCTGCCGCAAACCTACATTCACTGAGAACCAATCACTTTCCTCTCTTCCTACACGTACACATGCCTTACATCCTCGATAAAAACTTTTCACTGCTTCTAACAACTTGCCTCCCACACCATATATTCTTAATACCTTCCACAGAGCATCTCTATCAACTCTATCATATGCCTTCTCCAGATCCATAAATGCTACATACAAATCCATTTGCTTTTCTAAGTATTTCTCACATACATTCTTCAAAGCAAACACCTGATCCACACATCCTCTACCACTTCTGAAACCGCACTGCTCTTCCCCAATCTGATGCTCTGTACATGCCTTCACCCTCTCAATCAATACCCTCCCATATAATTTACCAGGAATACTCAACAAACTTATACCTCTGTAATATATATATATATATATATATATATATATATATATATATATATATATATATATATATATATATATATATATATATATATATATATATATATATATATATATATATATATATATATATATATATGTATATCTATATATATATATGTACAGGGAGCGAGGGGCCAGAAATCCTCCCCTCCTTGTATTTATTTTAACTTTCTAAAATGGGAAACAGAAGGAGTCACGCGGGGAGTGCTCATCCTCCTCGAAGGCTCAGATTGGGGTGCCTAAATGTGTGTGGATGTAACCAAGATGTGAAAAAAGGAGAGATAGGTAGTATGTTTGAGGAAAGGAACCTGGATGTTTTGGCTCTGAGTGAAACGAAGCTCAAGGGTAAAGGGGAAGAGTGGTTTGGGAATGTCTGGGGAGTAAAGTCAGGGGTTAGTGAGAAGACAAGAGCAAGGGAAGGAGTAGCAATACTCCTGAAACAGGAGTTGTGGGAGTATGTGATAGAATGTAAGAAAGTAAATTCTCGATTAATGTGGGTAAAACTGAAAGTTGATGGAGAGAGATGGGTGATTATTGGTGCATATGCACCTGGGCATGAGAAGAAAGATCATGAGAGGCAAGTGTTTTGGGAGCAGCTGAATGAGTGTGTTAGTGGTTTTGATGCACGAGACCGGGTTATAGTGATGGGTAATTTGAATGCAAAGGTAAGTAATGTGGCAGTTGAGGGAATAATTGGTATACATGGGGTGTTCAGTGTTGTAAATGGAAATGGTGAAGAGCTTGTAGATTTATGTGCTGAAAAAGGACTGATAATTGGGAATCCCTGGTTTAAAAAGCGAGATATACATAAGTATACTTATGTAAGTAGGAGAGATGGCCAGAGAGCGTTATTGGATTACGTGTTAATTGACAAGCGCGCGGAAGACTTTTGGATGTTAATGTGCTGAGAGGTGCAACTGGAGGGATGTCAGATCATTATCTTGTGGAGACTAAGGTGAAGATTTGTATGGGTTTTCAGAAAAGAAGAGTGAATGTTGGGGTGAAGAGGGTGGTGAGAGTAAGTGAGCTTGGGAAGGAGACTTGTGTGAGGAAGTACCAGGAGAGACTGAGTACAGAATGGAAAAAGGTGAGAACAATGGAAGTAAGGGAAGTGGGGGAGGAATGGGATGTATTTAGGGAATCAGTGATGGATTGCGCAAAAGAGGCTTGTGGCATGAGAAGAGTGGGAGGTGGGTTGATTAGAAAGGGTAGTGAGTGGTGGGATGAAGAAGTAAGAGTATTAGTGAAAGAGAAGAGAGAGGCATTTGGACGATTTTTCCAGGGAAAAAATGCAATTGAGTGGGAGATGTATAAAAGAAAGAGACAGGAGGTCAAGAGAAAGGTGCAAGAGGTGAAAAAAAGGCAAATGAGAGTTGGGATGAGAGAGTATCATTAAATTTTAGGGAGAATAAAAAGATGTTCTGGAAGGAGGTAAATAAAGTGCGCAAGACAAGGGAGCAAATGGGAACTTCAGTGAAGGGCGCAAATGGGGAGGTGATAACAAGTAGTGGTGATGTGAGAATGAGATGGAGTGAGTATTTTCAAGGTTTGTTGAATGTGTTTGATGATAGAGAGGCAGATATAGGGTGTTTTGGTCGAGGTGGTGTGCAAAGTGAGAGGGTTAGGGAAGATGATTTGGTAAACAGAGAAGAGGTAGTAAAAGCTTTGCGGAAGATGAAAGCCGGCAAGGCAGCAGGTTTGCATGGTATTGCAGTGGAATTTATTAAAAAAGGGGGTGACTGTATTGTTGACTGGTTGGTAAGGTTATTTAATGTATGTATGACTCATGGTGAGGTGCCTGAGGATTGGCGGAATGCGTGCATAGTGCCATTGTACAAAGGCAAAGGGGATAAGAGTGAGTGCTCAAATTACAGAGGTATAATATAGGAGGTATATAACAAAGTATAATAAAAAAAAATAATATATATATATATATATATATATATATATATATATATATATATATATATATATATATATATATATATATATATATATATATATATATATATTTATCTATTTTTTTTTTATTATACTTTGTCGCTGTCTCCCGCGTTTGCGAGGTAGCGCAAGGAAACAGACGAAAGAAATGGCCCAACCCCCCCCCATACACATGTATATACATACGTCCACACACGCAAATATACATACCTACACAACTTTTCATGGTTTACCCCAGACGCTTCACATGCCTTGATTCAATCCACTGACAGCACGTCAACCCCGGTATACCACATCGCTCCAATTCACTCTATTTCTTGCCCTCCTTTCACCCTCCTGCATGTTCAGGCCCCGATCACACAAAATCTTTTTCACTCCATCTTTCCACCTCCAATTTGATTTCCCTCTTCTCCTCGTTCCCTCCACCTCCGACACATATATCCTCTTGGTCAATCTTTCCTCACTCATTCTCTCCATGTGCCCAAACCACTTCAAAACACCCTCTTCTGCTCTCTCAACCACGCTCTTTTTATTTCCACACATCTCTCTTACCCTTACGTTACTTACTCGATCAAACCACTTCACACCACACATTGTCCTCAAACATCTCATTTCCAGCACATCCATCCTCCTGCGCACAACTCTATCCATAGCCCACGCCTCGCAACCATACAACATTGTTGGAACCACTATTCCTTCAAACATACCCATTTTTGCTTTCCGAGATAATGTTCTCGACATCCACACATTCTTCAAGGCCCCCAGAATTTTCGCCCCCTCCCCCACCCTATGATCCACTTCCGCTTCCATGGTTCCATCCGCTGCCAGATCCACTCCCAGATATGTAAAACACTTCACTTCATCCAGTTTTTTCCATTCAAACTCACCTCCCAATTGACTTGACCCTCAACCCTACTGTACCTAATAACCTTATTCTTATTCACATTTACTCTTAACTTTCTTCTTCCACACACTTTACCAAACTCCGTCACCAGTTTCTGCAGTTTCTCACATGAATCCGCCACCAGCGCTGTATCATCAGCGAACAACAACTTACTCACTTCCCAAGCTCTCTCATCCCCAACAGACTTCATACTTGCCCCTCTTTCCAAGACTCTTGCATTTACCTCCCTAACAACCCAATCCATAAACAAATTAAACAACCATGGAGACATCACACACCCCTGCCGCAAACCTACATTCACTGAGAACCAATCACTTTCCTCTCTTCCTACATATATATATATGTTAGGGAGGTAAATGCAAGAGTCTTGGAAAGAGGGGCAAGTATGAAGTCTGTTGGGGATGAGAGAGCTTGGGAAGTGAGTAAGTTGTTGTTCGCTGATGATACAGCGCTGGTGGCGGATTCATGTGAGAAACTGCAGAAACTGGTGACGGAGTTTGGTAAAGTGTGTGGAAGAAGAAAGTTAAGAGTAAATGTGAATAAGAATAAGGTTATTAGGTACAGTAGGGTTGAGGGTCAAGTCAATTGGGAGGTGAGTTTGAATGGAAAAAACTGGATGAAGTGAAGTGTTTTACATATCTGGGAGTGGATCTGGCAGCGGATGGAACCATGGAAGCGGAAGTGGATCATAGGGTGGGGGAGGGGGCGAAAATCCTGGGAGCCTTGAAAAATGTGTGGAAGTCGAGAACATTATCTCGGAAAGCAAAAATGGGTATGTTTGAAGGAATAGTGGTTCCAACAATGTTGTATGGTTGCGAGGCGTGGGCTATGGATAGAGTTGTGCGCAGGAGGATGGATGTGCTGGAAATGAGATGTTTGAGGACAATGTGTGGTGTGAGGTGGTTTGATCGAGTAAGTAACGTAAGGGTAAGAGAGATGTGTGGAAATAAAAAGAGCGTGGTTGAGAGAGCAGAAGAGGGTGTTTTGAAATGGTTTGGGCACATGGAGAGAATGAGTGAGGAAAGATTGACCAAGAGGATATATGTGTCGGAGGTGGAGGGAACGAGGAGAAGAGGGAGACCAAATTGGAGGGGGAAAGATGGAGTGGAAAGGATTTTGTGTGATCGGGGCCTGAACATGCAGGAGGGTGAAAGGAGGGCAAGGAATAGAGTGAATTGGAGCGATGTGGTATACCGGGGTTGACGTGCTGTCAGTGGATTGAATCAAGGCATGGAAGCGTCCGGGGTAAACCATGGAAAGCTGTGTAGGTATGTATATTTGCGTGTGTGGACGTGTGTATGTACATGTGTATGGGGGGGGGCTGGGCCATTTCTTTCGTCTGTTTCCTTGCACTACCTCGTAACCGCGGGAGACAGCGACGAGGTATAAAAAGAAAAAAAAAAAAAAAAAAAAAATATATATATATATATACATATATATATATATATATATATATATATATATATATATATATATATATATATATATATATATATATATATATATATATATATTTATATATATATACATATATATATATATTTATATATATATATATAGCAAGGTTATTAGGTACAGTAGGGTTGAGGGTCAAGTCAATTGGGAGGTAAGTTTGAATGGAGAAAAACTGGAGGAAGTAAAGTGTTTTAGATATCTGGAAGTGGATCTGGCAGCGGATGGAACCATGGAAGCGGAAGTGAATCATAGGGTGGGGGAGGGGGCGAAGATCCTGGGAGCCTTGAAGCATGTGTGGAAGTCGAGAACATTATCTCGGAAAGCAAAAATGGGTATGTTTGAAGGAATAGTGGTTCCAACAATGTTGTATGGTTGCGAGGTGTGAGCTATGGATAGAATTGTGCGCAGGAGGGTGGATGTGCTGGAAATGAGATGTTTGAGGACAATGTTTGATGTGAGGTGGTTTTTACGAGTAAGTAATGTAAGTGTAAGAGAGATGTGTGGAAATAAAAAGAGCCTGGTTCCGAGAGCAGAAGAGGGTGTTTTGAAATGGTTTTGGCACATGGAGAGAATGAATGAGGAAAGATTGACCAAGAGGATATATATGTCGGAGGTAGAGGGAACGAGGAGAAGTGGGAGACCAAATTGGAGGTGGAAAGTTGGAGTGAAAAAGATTTTGTGTGATCGGGGCCTGAACATGCAGGAGGGTGAAAGGAGGGCAAGGAATAGAGTGAATTGGATCGATGTGGTATACCGGGGTTGACGTGCTGTCAGTGGATTGAATCAGGGCATGTGAAGCGTCTGGGGTAAACCATGGAAAGTTGTGTGGGTCCTGGATGTGGAAAGGGAGCTGTGGTTTCGGGCATTATTGCATGACAGCTAGAGATTGAGTGTGAACGAAAGGGGCCTTTGTTGTCTTTTCCTAGTGCTACCTCGCACACATGAGGGGGGAGGGGGATGGTACTCCATGTGTGGCGAGGTGGCGATGGGAATGAATAAAGGCAGACTGTGAATTGTGTGCATGGGTATATATGTATGTGTCTGTGTGTGTATATATATGTGTACATTGAGATGTATAGGTATGTATATTTGCGTGTGTGGACGTGTATGTATATACATTGTGTATGGGGGTGGGTTGGGCTATTTCTTTCGTCTGTTTCCTTGCGCTACCTCGCAAACGCGGGAGACAGCGACAAAGCAAAAAAAGAAAAAAAAAAAATATATATATATATATATATATATATATATATATATATATATATATATATATATATATATATATATATATATATATATATATATATATATATATATATATATATATATATATATATATATATATATATATATATATATATATATATATATATATATATATATATATTGCTACGAACTCAGTGCTTATTCGAGCAAGGTCGCCAGTAACATATATATGTTACAAATACTATATTGATCCTTGTCTTTGCAAGGACGTTAGATTTGTTATATTGCACAACTCAGGATAACGCTATCTTAACGTTATGGGGTTAAAAGAAACACCAAGGTTAGAATTACTTATAATGAAAGATTTCAAATGTACAAGGTGAACACATAAATCAGGCACGAATCGTTTACGTTAACACTGAACATGAGCTAAACAATGAACATGAGCTTAACAGTGAGCATGAGTTAACATTCCAGATAAGACTTCAAACCAGGAGATCTCTTTCCTTTGACACTTTGTTCGATAGCATTACTTTTAGTTAGACCTGACGTGACACAGTAAACATCATCGTTACACTTAGCTAAACCTGACGTAACACAGTAAACATCATTGTTACATTTAGTTAAACCTGACGTGACACAGTAAACATCATCGTTACACTTGGCTAAACCTGACGTAACATAGTAAACATCACCGTTACACTTAGTTAAACCTGACGTGACACAGTAATCATCTTATAAACTAGGGCAGCGGTGGCTACGGGATGCGAGACAGTTAAGCCTACATTACCTTGCTGGGCTCGGGACTGCTGAAGGAATCGATTCCCAGACGATCGTCTGAGCTTTTTTTCTGAAGGACCAGCAAGGCAGGAACAGCTAGCCACGCCTCGACCCGCCACCTAATTCTACTATATGTCAAAATGACACAATTGCCCTTTATAGGTCAAAAGACTAATTGTCACGCCCTCATCTTGACGTGATTGGCTGAAGGTGGCCCAAGGTCCGGCACACATATGTGGC
This sequence comes from Panulirus ornatus, assembly GCF_036320965.1. Lineage (NCBI taxonomy): Eukaryota > Metazoa > Arthropoda > Malacostraca > Decapoda > Palinuridae > Panulirus > Panulirus ornatus. The sequence goes on from NC_092242.1 coordinate 34,830,280, forward strand.
GCGCATTTAAACTCCTTTGTTCCTTTGTTCACGACAGCAGCGAACGTACTGGATGACATATCCCGCAGCTGACCTCACGCCTTAACCTGACGCCGTTTACAAGGGTTTGGGTGCTAGAGGACTGGTCAACATCTGCTTCAAAAGATAATTGCTAGGACAACTAACACGTTCAGGGAAGTGAAATCCGAGCCGATAGCAGTCACACCCTACAAAGGCACAGAGACACACCATACGCCTATACGAACATGTGGACACACACACGTGTTCGGAACACCCCCTCCTTAAAGGAGAAAATTCCTGGAAGAGGAATTTTCTCACGTTAAGAGCGGGATAAACAATCAGCTAACACATTATTTGCGCCAGCAATATGGTGAATGTCTAAGTTATACTCTTGAAAGAAACAAGGCCCACCTGATTAATTTCTGACTCTGATCCCGTAGCTTAACATTTTGAAAGGGGTTGGTAGTTAGTACACTCTAAATTGATTAGTTGAAGGACACAAATATATAAAGTGTTATAATACAAATGACAGACAAAGGTTCCTTCTCCATGGTGGGGCTATCTGTTTGGGCTCAACCTTCTCTGTCTTCCTGCATGAGGACCTCACCAGCGTCAGCATCGCTGGCATTCATAGCTAATCTGGTTGGAGCCTGCAAAATATAACAGTTACAAAGTAGGGTTCCTAACTGATGAGAGAGACTGTCTCACACTGCTCATTTCAAACATCTGATATCATTCTTCAATAAATCTGTCATAGGGGTTGCGAGTGTTGAAAAATCTACAATGAACATCCAATAGTACCCAACCATATCCATGTAACACTTCAGTTCTCTCACGCCTCCGCCCGGGTCCCAGGTCTCCGAGGCACTCGCAGCTACGTCGTCGACTTCGTCACACACGGCTACCGCTGGACGTAAGATGATGCAGACAGGCACCGTCGGTTCCAAGGGAGGAGGATCACGACTGAAATATGGCTTAGGCATGTTGACGTGGCATAATCTCCTACCTCTGCGCCTATCGGGGGTAGAGACAAGGTAATATGAGTCTCCTACACTCCAGATAATGGTGTAGGGACCCTGAGAACGGATAGCCAAGGGTTGACTTGGCTGCGGTAGTTGAAGCAACACCTCGTCGCCCGCCTCAAACCTTCTCAAACGAGATTGTTTGTCAGGCCATATTGCCCTCCGTTCCTGAGTCTCTCTTGAATGGGTGCGAGACAAATCATCAGTCTCACCCACTGACTCTCGTACGGACTCAGAACCAGCACAGGAAGTATCACACGGCTTCTCCTCACTAATTTCATCCCCAGGGAGAGTCTTCTCTCTTGAATGGGCATGAGACAAATCCTCAGTATCAACGGAATCTACACCAGGGGAAAGGGTATCACACAGCTTCCTCTCACTAGACTCACTCGTAGGGAGAGACTTCACTTCCTCCGTTTTAACGGAGTCTATACCAGGGGAGAGGGTATCGTACAGCCTCCTCTCGCTGGCGTTGCTCTCAGGGAGAGTCTTCAAATCCTCTGTCTCAACGGACGCTACACCAGGGGAAAGGGCATCACACAGCTCCCTCTCACTAGACTCACTCGTAGGGAGAGACTTCACTTCCTCCGTTTTAACGGAGTCTACACCAGGGGAGAGGGTATCACACAGCTTCCTCTCGCTGGCCTCACTCTCATGAAGAGTCTTTAAGTCTACTGTCTCCACGGAGGCTACACCAGGGGAGAGGGTATCACACAGCTTCCTCTCGCTGGTCTCAGTCGGGGGGAGAGTCTTAACTTCCTGCGTTTCAACGGAGGCTACACCAGGGGAGAGGGTATCGTACATCCTCCTCTGGCTGGTCTTCACTTCCTCTGTTTCAACGGCTATGTCCTTAGGCACACGGCCTGCCGTGCCAGTCATGGACCTGGCATCATCGTGGCTGGGGACTATCTCTGGTACCTCTTCATCAAGCTGCACTGCCTCCGTGGACTCCATCGGACCCGTAAGCGACACCGGCACTGGGCACATCTTCCCACCCACTAGTCATTGCCTAACACAAAGTCCACACCTGAGACAGGCAATCTATTGACAACCCCTATGAGAGCATGGCCCGTGAAGAGATCTGTTTCTACCCTCACATTGACTAGTGGAGCTTCCTTGGGACCCGACAGTCCATCTAGCAAGACTCGGTCTCCAAACTCTCCCCGCGGCACCAAGCCATCCAACATCAGGGACTGCAGCGCACCAGAATCCCGTAATACGGTCACTTTTCGTCGTACACCACATCTACTAACATAGCCCTCAGACAGGAACGCATTGTAGTTCCCACAGAACGGATCCTTAACTACAGATTGATTAACACTCTCACAACCCCTCACTTTCCTAAGAGGAGGGATAGCCTTACCTACTTTACTAAGTGGACCTAAAGTTGAGAAGAGACTTACCTGCCTACTTTGGGTGAAGTCTCTGGATTCCTTCGCTCGAGCCCAGCAATCCCTCACCTGGTGCCCAGCCTTGCCACAGTGAGAGCAAAACTTTACTTCCTGGGAGTATTTCCCCTGACTTTTATGAGTTACCGGCAAGGTAGCAGACTCAGGTGGGATTACATGACCTCTGGTCCTCCCTCTGCTGTCGTAGCCCTTTGAACGTCTGCCCACGTCAAGTTCACTGAACTTCGGTACGAGATGTAAGTTACCCAATTGGGACGACGCTGGTCCTGATTGTTAAGTGTTAAGTCTAAGTTTTTTCACGTTCGAGCGCGAACCTAGCTTGTTCAGTCTTCTCCTGCGCTTGTGCATTGATCTTAGCTACCTCTACCTAGATTCGCCAATAATTGAGATCAACATTAACATCACTAGGGATATGGGGAGGGATCGAGACTTCGGCCGACGTTAATGATAGAGTGGTATTGTCATCACTGATCAACCGCATGATTAACGAATCAACGAAAGAGATTCCTTTAAGGCAAGAAATATCCTAGCAAGGTCTCCAATTTATATGTTACGAACTCAGTGCTTATTCGAGCAAGGTCGCCAGTAACATATATATGTTACAAATACTATATTGATCCTTGTCTTTGCAAGGACGTTGGATTTGTTATATTACACAACTCAGGATAACGCTATCTTAACGTTATGGGGTTAAAAGAAACACCAAAGTTAGAATTACTTATAATGAAAGAATTCAAATGTACAAGGTGAACACATAAATCAGGCAAGAAACGTTTACGTTAACACTGAACATGAGCTAAACATTGAACATGGGCTTAACATTCAACATAAGTTAACATTCCAGATAAGATTTCAAACCAGGAGATATCTTTCCTTTGACACTTTGTTCGATAGCTTTACATTAAGTTAGACCTGACGTGACACAGTAAACATCATCGTTACACTTAGCTAAACCTGACGTAACACAGTAAACATCATCGTTACACTTAGTTAAACCTGACGTAACATAGTAAACATCATCGTTACACTTAGTTAAACCTGACGTGACACAGTAATCATCTTACAAACTAGGGCAGCGGTGGCTACGGGATGCGAGACAGGGAAAACCTACATTACCTTGCTGGGCTCGGGACTGCTGAAGGAATCGACTCCCAGACGATCGTCTGAGCTTTTTATCTGAAGGACCAGCAAGGCAGGAACAGCTAGCCACGCCTCGACCTGCCACCTAATTCTACTATATGTCAAAATGACACAATTGCCCTTGATAGGTCAAAAGACTAATTGTCACGTCCTCATCTTGACGTGATTGGCTGAAGGAGGCTTAAGGTCCGGCACACATATGTGGCGTGCATTCATAATCCTTTGTTCCTTTGTCCATGACAGCAGCGAACATGCGGGATGACATATCCCGCAGCTGACCTCACGCCTTGACCTGACGCCGTTTACAAGGGTTTGGGTGCTAGAGGACTGGTCAACATCTGCTTCAAAAGATAATTGCTAGGACAACTAACACGTTCAGGGAAGTGAAATCCGAGCCGATAGCAGCCACACCCTACAAAGGCACAGAGACACACCATACGCCTATACGAACATGTGGACACACACACGTGTTCTTAACAATATATATATATATATATATATATATATATATATATATATATATATATATATATATATATATATATATATATATATATATATATATATATATATATATATATATATATTTTTTTTTTTTTTTTTTTTTTTTTATACTTTGTCGCTGTCTCCCGCGTCTGCGAGGTAGCGCAAGGAAACAGACGAAAGAAATGGCCCAACCCCCCCCATACACATGTACATACACACATCCACACACGCAAATATACATACCTACACAGCTTTCCATGGTTTACCCCAGACGCTTCACATGCCTTGATTCAATCCACTGACAGCACGTCAACCCCTGTATACCACATCGCTCCAATTCACTCTATTCCTTGCCCTCCTTTCACCCTCCTGCATGTTCAGGCCCCGATCACACAAAATCCTTTTCACTCCATCTTTCCACCTCCAATTTGGTCTCCCTCTTCTCCTCGTTCCCTCCACCTCCGACACATATATCCTCTTGGTCAATCTTTCCTCACTCATTCTCTCCATGTGCCCAAACCATTTCAAAACACCCTCTTCTGCTCTCTCAACCACGCTCTTTTTATTTCCACACATCTCTCTTACCCTTACGTTACTTACTCGATCAAACCACCTCACACCACACATTGTCCTCAAACATCTCATTTCCAGCACATCCATCCTCCTACGCACAACTCTATCCATAGCCCACGCCTCGCAACCATACAACATTGTTGGAACTACTATTCCTTCAAACATACCCATTTTTGCTTTCCGGGATAATGTTCTCGACTTCCACACATTTTCAAGGCTCCCAAAATTTTCGCCCCCTCCCCCACCCTATGATCCACTTCCGCTCCCATGGTTCCATCCGCTGACAGATCCACTCCCAGATATCTAAAACACTTCACTTCCTCCAGCCTCTCACCATTCATATATATTTCTTTTTCATATTATTCGCCATTTCCCGCGATAGCGAGGTAGCGTTAAGAACAGAGGACTGGGCCTTTGAGGGAATATCCTCACCTGGCCCCCTTCTCTGTTCCTTCTCTTGGAAAATTAAAAAAGAAAGAAAAAAAAAAAAGAAAGGGGAGGATTTCCAGTCCCCCGCTCTCTTCCCTTTTAATCGCCTTCTACGACACGCCGGGAATACGTGGAAAGTATTCTTTCTCCCCCATCCCCAGGGATAATATATATATATATATATATATATATATATATATATATATATATATATATATATATATATATATATATATATATATGTATATTGGAAAGGATCACAATTTTGCGCGTGATATAGGTATTCCTAAGAGTCCACGGGGAAAATGAAACACGATAAATTCCCAGGTGCACTTTCGTGCAATAATCACATCATCAGGGGAGACACAGGAGAGAAATATAAGTCAGTTGACATACATCGAAGAGACGAAGCTAGGACGCCATTTGGTAAACATGCGATTGTCCAAGACATACAACGAGCGCTCATAAACTTATCATCTTACAAATTTTATCAGTGATAAAGTTATGTAATTTGTATAGACCATCACTGATATTAAGATTATAACTCTTTGTGTATCTAATAATAGAAGAGTCAATGATATTTCTCTTGGTAATAGAGTTAGAGATGATAACTGAAATGGCATTACTCCAGTCAATACAGTGACCATAGTTTTTAACGTGATTAAACAAGGCATTTGATTATTGTCCCGTTCTTATACTATATCTATGTTGCTTAAGTCTAACAGAAAGCGCCTTACAGGTCTGCCCAACACAAAATTTATCACAATTTCCACATGGCACTTTATAGATGCATTCAAGAGAATTTTCTGGTGAATTCCTGATTAAGATATTCTTTATAGTATTATTGTTGCTGAAGGCAACATTTACATTAAAGGATTTTAGGAACATGGTTTATCCGGAGCAGGTGGTTATGTCAGCCATTCATCTGGAGCAAGTGGTAGTGTCAGTGATTTATCCGGAGAAGAAGGTGATGTTAGCTGTTCATCCGAAGAAGCTACTGATATCAGTGGTTCATCCAGAGCTGGTGGTGATGTTAGTGGTTCATCCAGAGTAAAATGTGATAACACTGGTTTATATGGAATAGATGATGTTTTCAGTGAATCATCAAGAGATAATAATGAGGTCATTGGTTCATCCAGAGAAGTTAGTGATGTCATTGGTTCATTCGGAGCAGCTGGTGATGTAAGTGGTTCATCAGGAGTAGGTGGTAATGTAAGTAGTCTTAATTGAGTAGGTAGCGATATCAGTTGTTCTAGAGCGGATGGTGACGTTCATAGTTTTACTGGGACATGTGTTGATGTTAGTGGTTCATCCGGAGGAGTTAGTGATGTAAGCGGTTCATCCGAGCAAGTAGTGATGTCAGTAGCTCATCCAGAGTAATCAGCGATGTCAGTGATTCTCCTCGAGCGGATGGCCACGTTAGTAGTTCTACTGGGGCAGGTGGTGACATCAGTTGTTCATCCGGAGAAGGTGGGGATGTCAGTGGCTTTCCTTGAGCGGATGGTGACATTAGTAGTTCTACTGGGGCAAGTGATGATGTCAGTAGTTCATCTGAACCAGAAGGTTGTGTAATAGGCTCATCCGGATTAGGTGGTGATGGCAGTGGTTCATCCAAAACAGGTGGTGGTGTCAGTGTTTCATCTGAAGCAGGTGGTGATATCAATGGTTCATCCGGAGCAGGTGATGATGTCAATGGTTGATGCGAGCTAGTTGGTGATGCTAGTGGTTCTCCCGGTGTAGGCGGCCATGTCATTGATTCTAATTCAGCAGACTGTTACGTTAGTACCTCTACATGGGCGATTGGTAATGTCAGTGATCCATCCGGAGCAGTTAGTGATGTGTTTCGTTCGGCAAGGTGTTAATGTCAGTGTTTCATCTGGAAGGTGATATCAGTGGTTCATCCGGACTAGGTAATGTTAGTGGTTCATCCGGAATAGGTGATGATGTCAGCACTTCTCCTTTAGCGGATGGTAACGTTAGCAGCTCTACTGGTGCAAGAGGTGATATCAGTGACTCATCCGAGTAGGTGGTGATGTTGATGGTTCATCCAGAGTAGTTGGAGATATCAGTGGTTCTCCTAGAGGGGATGGTGACTTTAGTAGTTCTACTAGGGCAAGTGTTGATGATAGTGGTTCATGTAAAGTAGTTAGTGATGTCAGTCGTTCATCCAGAACAAGTGGTGATGTCATTAGTTCATCTGGAGTAGGAGATGATGTCAGTGGGTAATCAGGAGTAGGAGGTAATGTCAATGGCTCATCCAGGGGAAGTAGAGATGTCAGTGGCTCATCGTGATTAGGAGATGATGTCATTGGCTCATCCGGAGAAAATTGTGAAGTCAGTGGCTCCTCCGAGCAGGTGGTGATTTACGTGGTTCATCCTGAGAAGGAGGGGTCTCAGTGATTCATCCGGAGCAGATGGTAACGTTAGTGGCTCCTCTGTAGTAAAAGATGATGTCTGTGGTTCATCCAGAGAAGATAGTAATGTCAGTGGTTCATCCGGAATAGAAGATGATGTCAGTGGTCCATCCAGAGAAGAGTCATGTCAGTTGTTCATTCGGAGCAGATGGTGATATCAGTGGTCCATCCAGAGAAGAGTCATGTCAGTTGTTCATTCGGAGCAGATGGTGATATCAGTGTTCATCCAAAGTAGGAGGTAATGCAAGTGATCCATCCGGAAAAGATGTTGATGTCAGTAGTTTATACGGACCATGTGGTGAAGTCAGCGATTCAACCGGAGCAGGTGGTGTTGTCAGTGGTTCATCCGGAGCATCTGGTAATGTCAGTTTTTTATCTATAGCAAGTGGTTATGTCGGTGGTTCACCGAGCAGGTGATGTCAGTGATTCATCCAGATGAACCACTGATATAACCACCTGCTCCGAATGAACCACTGACATCAACACCTGCTCTGGATGAATCACTGATATCACCACCTGCTCACGATGAACCATTGACATCACTATCTTCGCCAGATGAGCCATTATCATCACCTACTCCAGATGAACCATTTACATAATTTTCTGCGTATGAATCGCTGACACCACCAACACCTTCAGATGAGCCTTTTAGTTATTTCTTTTAATAATAATTCCAATTTATTTCTCATGTTGCTTAAATCTTTTAATTTAATACAATGATACTATAAAGAATACCTTTATCAGGAACTGACCAAAAAGTTCTGCAGGATGCATCTATAGAGTGCCTTGTAGAAATTGATAAGTTTTATGTTGGGCAAACTGGTAAGGATCTTTCTGTTAGACTTGAGCAACATGAATGTAGTATAAGAACAGGACAAGAATCAAAACCTTTTTTAATCATGTTGAAAATTATGATCATAGTTTTGACTGGAGTAATGCCATCTAAGTGATTAACTCTAACTCCAGTACCACGAGAAATATCATTGAATTTTCCATTATCAAATACACAAAGAATTGTAACATTAATATTAGTGAAGGTCTATACAAATTGGAAAGTTTTATAGTTGAGAGAATTTACAAACAGTTTGCGTGACTGGAATGCCCTCCTAGCAACGTCTCTTTGTTGTATAAATGTGACAGTATGTTTCCTTCTTGTATATCCCCCGTTGATATGATTATTACAAGAAAGTGCACATAGGAGCTTATCGTGTTTCATTTCCCCGTGGACTCATAGAAAGATGCTTCATTACGCGCTCACTTTTGATCCTTTCCAATATATATGTGTATATATATATATATATATATTTTTTGCTTTGTCGCTGTCTCCCGCGTTTGCGAGGTAGCGCAAGGAAACAGACGAAAGAAATGGCCCAACCCACCCCCATACACATGTATATACATACGTCCACACACGCAAATATACATACCTACACATCTTTCCATGGTTTACCACAGACGCTGCACATGCCCTGATTCAATCCACTGACAGCACGTAAACCCCGGTATACCACATCGATCCAATTCACTCTATTCCTTGCCCTCCTTTCACCCTCCTGCATGTTCAGGCCCCGATCACACAAAATCTTTTTCACTCCATCTTTCCACCTCCAATTTGATCTCCCACTTCTCCTCGTTCCCTCCACCTCCGACACATATATCCTCTTGGTCAATCTTTCCTCACTCATTCTCTCCATGTGCCCAAACCATTTCAAAACACCCTCTTCTGCTCTCTCAACCACGCTCTTTTTATTTCCACACATCTCTCTTACCCTTACTTTACTTACTCGATCAAACCACCTCACACCACACATTGTCCTCAAACATCTCATTTCCAGCACATCCATCCTCCTGCGCACAACTCTATCCATAGCCCACGCCTCGCAACCATACAACATTGTTGGAACCACTATTCCTTCAAACATACCCATCTTTGCTTTCCGAGATAATGTTCTCGACTTCCGCACATTCTTCAAGGCTCCCAGGATTTTCGCCCCCTCTCGCACCCTATGATCCACTTCTGCTTCCATGGTTCCATCCGCTGCCAGATCCACTCCCAGATATCTAAAACACTTTACTTCCTCCAGTTTTTCTCCATTCAAACCTACCTCCCAATTGACATGACCCTCAACCCTACTGTACCTAATAACCTTGCTCTTATTCACATTTACTCTTAACTTTCTTCTTTCACACACTTCACCAAACTCAGTCACCAACTTCTGCAGTTTCTCACAAGAATCAGCCACCAGCGCTGTATCATCAGCGAACAACAACTGACTCACTTCCCAAGCTCTCTCATCCCCAACAGACTTCATACTTGCCCCTCTTTCCAAAACTCTTGCATTTACGGCCCTAACAACCCCATCCATAAACAAACCAAACAACCATGGAGACATCACACACCCCTGCCGCAAACCTACATTCACTGAGAACCAATCACTTTCCTCTCTTCCTACACGTACACATGCCTTACATCTTCGATAAAAACTTTTCACTGCTTCTAACAACTTGCCTCCCATACCATATATTCTTAATACCTTCCACAGAGCATCTCTATCAACTCTATCATATGCCTTCTCCAGATCCATAAATGTTACATACAAATCCATTTGCTTTTCTAAGTATTTCTCACATACATTCTTCAAAGCAAACACCTGATCCACACATCCTCTACCACATCTGAAACCACACTGCTCTTCCCCAATCTGATGCTCTGTTCATGCCTTCACCCTCTCAATCAATACCCTCCCATATAATTTACCAGGAATACTCAACAAACTTATACCTCTGTAATTTGAGCACTCACTCTTATATGTATATATATATATATATATATATATATATATATATATATATATATATATATATATATATATATATATATATATATATATATATATTTTTTTTTTTTTTCTTTTTTTTTTTTGCTTTGTCGCTGCCTCCCGCGTTTGCGAGGTAGCGCAAGGAAACAGACGAAAGAAATGGCCCAACCTACCCCCATACACATGTATATACATACGTCCACACACGCAAATATACATACCTACACAGCTTTCCATGGCTTACCCCAGACGCTTCACATGCCTTGATTCAATCCACTGACAGCACGTCAACCCCGGTATACCACATCGCTCCAATTCACTCTATTCCCTGCCCTCCTTTCACCCTCCTGCATGTTCAGGCCCCGATCACACAAAATCTTTTTCACTCCATATTTCCACCTCCAATTTGGTCTCCCTCTTCTCCTCGTTCCCTCCACCTCCGACACATATATTCTCTTGGTCAATCTTTCTTCACTCATTCTCTCCATGTGCCCGAACCATTTCAAAACACCCTCTTCTGCTCTCTCAACCACGCTCTTTTTATTTCCACACATCTCTCTTACCCTTACGTTACTTACTCGATCAAACCACCTCACACCACATATTGTCCTCAAACATCTCATTTCCAGCACATCCATCCTCCTGCGCACAACTCTATCTATAGCCCACGTCTCGCAACCATACAACATTATTGGAACCACTATTCCTTCAAACATACCCATTTTTGCTCTCCGAGATAATGTTCTCGACTTCCACACATTCTTCAAGGCTCCTAGAATTTTCGCCCCCTCCCCCACCCTATGATCCACTTCTGCTTCCATGGTTCCATCCGCTGCCAGATCCACTCCCAGATATCTAAAACACTTCACTTCCTCCAGTTTTTCTCCATTCAAACTCACCTCCCAATTGACTTGACCCTCAACCCTACTGTACCTAATAACCTTGCTCTTATTCACATTTACTCTTAACTTTCTTCTTTCACACACTTTACCAAACTCAGTCACCAGCTTCTGCAGTTTCTCACATGAATCAGCCACCAGCGCTGTATCATCAGCGAACAACTGACTCACTTCCCAAGCTCTCTCATCCCCAACAGACTTCATACTTGCCCCTCTCTCCAAAACTCTTGCATTCACCTCCCTAACAACCCCATCCATAAACAAATTAAACAACCATGGAGACATCACACACCCCTGCCGCAAACCTACATTCACTGAGAACCAATCACTTTCCTCTTTTTATCATACTTAGTCGCTGCCTCCCGCGAGGTAGCGCAAGGTAACAGACGAGAGAATCGTCCAACTCACCCATATACACAATCATATATACAAACACCGAAACACACACATATACATACCTATACATTTCAACGTATACATAAATACACAGATATACACATGTACATATTTGTACTTGCTATCTTCAGCCATTCCCGTCGGCCCCCAGGCACACATGAAATAGCCCCTCCGAACCTCCCCCCGGGCGTGCGCGCAAAGTAGCGCTTTGAAAAGACAACATAGGCCACATTCGTTCACACTCAGTCTTTAGCTATCATATATAATGCACCGAAACCAAAGCTCCCTTTCCACATCTAGGTCCCACTAAACTTTCCATAGTTTACCCCAGACGCTTCACATGCCCTGGTTCAATCGGTTGACAGCACGTAAACCTCAGTATACCACATCGTTCCAATTCACTCTGATCCTTGCACGTCTTTCACCCTCCTGTATTTTCATTTTTCAATCAATCTAAACTTTTTCCCTTCATCTTTCCACCTCCACTTTGGTCTCCCACTTCTCTCTCCCTCCACCTCTGACATATATATCCTCTTTGTCAGTATTACCTCACGCATTCTCTCCATGTGACTAAACCATTTCAGTGTCTCCCGGTTCTCTCTACCTCCACCTCTGACACATATATCCTCTTTGTCAATCTTATCTCACTCATTCTCTCCAAGTGACCAAACCATTTCAATACACCCTCTTCTTCTTTCTCAAACACACTTCATAACCACATATCTCTCTCACCCTTTCATTACTTACTTCGTAAAACCACCTCACACCGCATATTGTCCTCAAACATCTTATTTCCAACACATCCACCCTCCGCGCAAACCAATCTATAGTTCATGCCTTGCAACCATATAACATTGTTGGAGCCATTATTCCTTCAAACATACCAATTCTTGCTCACCGAGATAACGTTCTCGCCCTCCACACATTTTTCAACGCTCCCAGAACCTTCTCCCCCCTCCCCCACCCTGTGACTCAATCCGCTTCCATGGTTCCATCCGTTGCTATATCCACTCCCACATATCTAAAACACTTCACTTCCTTCAGTTCTCTCCATTCAAATTTACCTCCCAATTAACTTGTCTCTCATCTCTACTGAACCAAATTACCTTGGTCTTATCTACATTTACTCTCAGCTTTCTTCTTTCACACACTTTACCAAACTCAGTCACCAATTTCTACAGCTTCTCACCCGAATGAGCCACCAGTGATGTATCATCATTGAACAACAACCGACTCACTTCCCAAGCCCTGTCGTCCACAGCAGACAGCATACTTGCACCACTCTCCAAAACTTGCTTTTACCTCCCAAACAACCGCATCCATACAAAAAGTAAACAACCATGGGGACATCACATGCACCTGCCGCAAACCGACACTTAAAAGGAACTAATCACTTTCCTCTCTTCCTACTCGTACACAAGCCTTACAACCTTGATAAAACCTTTTCATTGCTTCTTACTATTTACCTCGCTAACCATATACTCTTAATACCTTCCACAAAGGATCTCTATCAACTCCAACATATGCTTTCTCCAGATCCATAAATGCTACCTACAAATCCATCTGTTTTTCTAAGTATTTCTCACATACATACTTCAAATCAAACACCTGATCAACACATCCTGTATCACTTCTGAAACCACATTGCTCTTCCCCAGTCTGATGCTCCGTACATGCCTTTACCGTGTTAATCAATACCCTCCCATATAATTTCCCAGGAATACTCAACAAACTCATACCTCTGTAATTGGAACACTCACCTTTATCCCCTTTGCCTTTGCACAATGGAACTATGCCTGCATTTCGCCAATCATCAGGCATTTCACCATGATTCATACATACACTGAATATCCTTATCAACCAGTCAAAAACACAGTCTTACTCATTTTTCTTAAATTTCACTGCAATGCCATCCAAACCCGCCGTCTCAACGGCTTTTATTTTCCGCAAACCTTTTACAACTTCTTCTCTGTTTACTAAAGCATTCTCCCTGAACTTCTCACTTCGCGTACGAACTTGACCAAAGCACTCTATATCTGCCATTCTATCATCAAACACATTGAACAAACCTTCAAAATACTCACTCTATCTCCTCATTTCACTGCTAGTTGTTATTACCTCCCCATTAGCCCCCACCACCCCACAAGCATCTTTTGCGCAAGCTATCCCTTCTTCCCTAAACTCATCCCATTCCTCCCACACTTCCCTTAAGTCATTTGCTCTCACCTTTTTCCAATCAGCACTCAATCTCTCGTGGTACTTCCACACAAAAGTCTCCTCTCCAAGCTCACTTACTTTCACAACTCTCTTCACCCCAACATTATATCTTCGTTTCTGTAAACCTCTACATATCTTCACTTTTGCCTCCACAAGATAATGATTAGCACATTAGCATCGAAAAGTCTCTCTTTCACGCGATTATCAATTACACGTAATCTAATAACGCTCTTTGGCCATCGCGGAGGTATATGAATACGAACAAAGTGCATATGAAGGCGAACTTTCATATAACATACAAACCTCCAACAGCCAGGATCGAACCCGTTACCCCTGCACAACAGGCAGGAACGCTACCGCAAGGCTATGATCGTCCCTATAGTGTAATGACTTCGAATGCTATGTACTCGAATACACTTCGTCTCACGTTGGTGAGCAACGGGATCTACACCGGTCATTTCCCATCAGGCTCACAAAGTCAGCATCTTACCAAACATAATTGTACATTGCGGAGGTATATGAATCCGAACAAAGTGTACCTGAACGCGCACTTTCATAGAACACACAAACCCCCAACAGCTAGGGTCGAACCCGGGTCCCTTGTTCAACAGGCGGGAGAGCTAACGCCAAGCTACGATCGCCCCTATAGGGAAATGAATATTCGAATACTATGTACTATTGCGCCGGGAAACAGACAAAGTAAGGCCCATCCATTTCATATGTGGCGGGATGGCGACGGTAATGGATGAAGGCAGCAAGTATGAATATGTACATGTGTATATATGTATATGTCTGTATGTATATGTATGTATACGTTGAAATGTATAGATATGTATTTGTGCATGTGTGGGCATTTATGTATATGTATGTGTAATGTGAGTGGGTTGTGCCATTCTTTCGTCTGTTTCCTAAAGCGGGAGACAGTGCCTAAGTATACTATAAATAAATATATATATTTATTTATTTCTTATCATGCTTTGTCGCTGTCTACCGCGTTAGCGAGGTAGCGCAAGGAAACAGAAGAAAGAATGGCCAAACCCACCCACATACAAACGTATCTACATACATACACGTCCAAAAACGCACATATATATACCTTTACATTTCAACGTATACATATATATATACATACAGAGACGTATACATATATACACATGTACATAATTCATTCTTGTAGCCTTTATTCATTCCCATCACCACCCTGCCAAACATGAAATGACAAGCCCCTCCCCCGCACGCGCCCGAGGTAGTGCCAGGAAAAAACAAACAAACAAACAAACAAAAAAAGGCCACATTCGTTCACACTCAATCTCTACCTGTCATGTATAATGCAACGAAACCACAGCTCCCTTTCCACATCCAGGACCCCAGAAAGCTTTCCATGGTTTACCCCAAACGCTCCACATGCCCTGGTTCAACCCATTGACAGCACGTCGACCACAGTATACCACATCGCTCCAATTCACTCTATTCCTTGTTCGCCTTACACCCTCCTGCATGTTCAGGCCCCTATCGCTCCAAATCTTTTTCACTCCATCCTTCCACCTCCTATTTGGTCTCCCACTTCTCCTCTTTCCCTCCACCTCTGACACATATATCCTCTTTGTCAATCTTTCCTCACTCATTCTCTTTATGTAACGAAACCATTTCAATACACCCTCTTCTGCACTCTCTATCATACTCTTTTTTTTTTACCACACATCTCTCTTACCCTTTCATTACTTACTATATCAAACCACCTCAAACCCCATATTATCATTAAACATCTCATTTCCACTATATCCACCCTCCTCCGCACAACCTTATCTATAACCCAAGCCTCGCAGCCATATAACATTGTTGTAAGCACTATTTCTACAAACATACCCATTTTTGCTTTCCGAGATAATAATCTCGCCTTCCATATATTTTTCAACGCTCCAAGATCTTTCACCCACTCCCCCACCCTGTGACAAACTTCCGCTTCCATGGTTCCATCCGCTGCCAAATCCACTCCCAGATATCTAAAATGCTTCACATCCAGTTTTTCTCCATTCAAACTTATCTCCCAATTGCTTTGTCCCTCAACCCTACTGTACCTAATAACCTTGCTCTTATTCACATTTGCTCTCATATTTCTTCTTTCACACACTTTACCAAACTCAGTCACCAATTTCTGCAGTTTCTCACCTGTATCAGCCACCAGTGCTGCATCATCAGCGAACAACAATTGACTCACTTCCCAAGCCCTCTCATCTACAACAGACTGCATACTTGCCCCTCTCTCCAAAACTCTTGCATTCACCTCCCTAACAAGCCCATCCATAAACGAATCAAACACAATGGAGTCATCACACACCTCTGCCGCAAACTGACATTCACTAATAACTAATCACTTTCCTCTCTTCTTACTCGTACACATGCCTTACATCCTCGATAAAAAACTTTTCACTGCCTCCAGCAACTTGCCTCCCACACCATATACTCCTAATACCTTCCAAAGAGAATTTCTATCAACTCTATCATATGCCTTCTCCAGATACATAAATACTACATACAAATCCATTTGCTTTTCTAAGCATTTGTAACATACATTCTTCAAACCAAACACCTGATCCACACATCCTCTACCTCTTCTGAAATCACACTGCTCTTCCCCAATCTGATGTTCTGCACCTTCACCCTCTCCATCAATACCCTTCTGTATAATTTCTCGGAAATACTGAACAAACTTTGCCTTTGTACAATGGCACTATGCATGCATTCCGCCAATGCTCAGGCACCTCACCATGCGCCATACATACATTGAATATCCTCACCAACCAGTCAAGAACACAGTCACCCCCTTTTTTAATAAGTTCAATTGCAAGACCATCTAAACCCGCCGCCTTGCCGGCTTTCATCTTCCGCAAAGCTTTCACTATCTCTTCTCTGTTTCCCAAATCATTCTCCTTGACCCTCTCATTTCGCACACCACCTCGACCAAAACACCCTATATCTGCACTCTATAATCTAACACATTCAACAAACCCTCAAAATACTCACACCATCTCATTTTCACATCACTACTACTTGTTATTACTCCCCGTTAGCCCCCTTCACCGATGTTCCCATTCATTCTCTTGACTTACGCACTTTATTTACCTCCTTCTAAAACATTATTTTAGACTCCCTGAAATTTAATGATACTCTTACCCAAACTCTCATTTGTCCTCTTTTTCATTTCTTACACCTTTCTCCTGACCTCCTGCCTCTTTCTTTTACACATCCCCGTCAGATGCACTATTTTCCTGCAGAAATCTGTCTAATGCCTCCTTCTT
The DNA here is from genome assembly GCF_036320965.1 of Panulirus ornatus. Taxonomy (NCBI): domain Eukaryota; kingdom Metazoa; phylum Arthropoda; class Malacostraca; order Decapoda; family Palinuridae; genus Panulirus; species Panulirus ornatus. The sequence goes on from NC_092242.1 coordinate 34,847,383, forward strand.
CTCTTTCACTAATACTCTTACTTCTTCATCCAACCACTCACTACCCTTTCTAATCTGCCCACCTCCCACCCTTCTCATGCCACAGGGATCTTTTGCGTAGGCCATCACTGCTTTCCTAAACATATCCCATTCTTCTCCCAATCCCTTTACGTCCTTTGCTTTCAACTTTTTCCATTCTGTACTCAGTCTCTCCTGGTATTTCCTCAGACAAGTTTCCTTCCCAAGCTCACTTACTTTCACTACTATCTTCAACCCAGCGTTCTCTCCTCTTTTCTGAAAACCTCTATAAATCTGCACCCTCACCTCCACAAGATAATGATCAGACATCCCTCCACTTGCATCTCTCAGCACATTAACATCCAAAAGTCTCTCTTTCACGCGCCTATAGATTAACGCGTAATCCAATAACGCTCTCTGGCCATCTCTTCTACTTACATTGGTACACTTATGTATATCTTTCTTTTTGAACAAAGTATTCACAATCAACAGTCCTTTTTCAGCACACAAATCTACAGGCTCTTCACCATTTCCATTTACAAGATTGAACACCATCACGTACACCAATTATTCCCTCAACCGCCACATTACTCACTTTTGCATTCAAATCACCAGTCACTATAACCCGGTCTCGAGCATGAAAACTGATAACACACTCACTCCGCTACTCTCAAAACACTTACCGCTCATGATCTTTCTTCTCATGCCCATGTTCATTGCCCCCCAATAATCACCCATTTCTCTCCATCCACTTTTAGTTTTACATATATAAATCTACAGTTTGCTTTCTTATACTCTATCACATACTCTCACAAGTCCTGATTCAAGAGAAGTGTTAGGAGTAAAATCAAGGGTTGGTGAGAGGACGAGAGCAAGGGAAAGGAGTAGCACTACTCCTGAAGCAGGAGTTGTGGGACTGTGATAGATTGTAAGAAAGTAAACGATATTGATATAGGTAAAAGTGAAAGTGGATGGAGAGAGATGCGTGATTATTGGTGCATATGCACTGGGCATGAGAAGAAAGATCATGAGTGGCAGGTGTTTTGGGAGCAGCTGAGTGAGTATGTTAGTAGTTTGGATACACAAGACTGGGTTATAGTGAAGGGTAATTTGAATGCAAACGTAAATAATGTGGCAGTTGCGGGAATAATTGGTGTACATGGGGTGATTAGTGTTATAAATGGAAATGGTGAAGAGCTTTTAGATTTATGTGCTGAAAAAAGACTAGTGATTGGGAATAACAGGTTTAAAAAGAAAGATATACATAAGTATGCGTATGCAAGTAAGAGAGATGGCCATAGAGCGTTATTGGATTACGTTTTATTGATAGGCGTGCGAAAGAGAGACTTTTGGATGTTGATGTGCTGAGAGGTGCAACTGGAGGGATATCTGATCACTATCTTGTGGAGGCAAAGGTGAAGATTTGTAAAGGTTTACAGAAAAGAAATGGACAAAGGTGAGAACAAAGGATGTAAGGGGAGTGGGGGAGGAATGAGATGTATTTAGGGAATCAATGATGGCTTGCGCAAAACATGCTCGTGGCATGAGAAGCGTTGGAGGTGGGCAGATTAGAAAGGGTAGTAAGTGGCGGGATGAAGAAGTAAGATTATTAGAGAAAGAAAAGAGAGAGGCATTTGGACGATTTTACAGGGAAATAATGCAAATGAGTGGGAAATGTATAAAAGAAAGAGGCAACAAGTCAAGAGAAGGGTGGAAAGGGTGAAAAAGAAGGTAAATGAGAGTTGGGGTGAGAGAGTATCATTAAATTTTAGGCAGAATAAAAAGATGTTTTCGAAGGAAGTAAATAAAGTGCGTAAGACAAGGGAACAAATGAGAACATCAGTGAAGGGGGCTAATGGGGAGGTGATAACAAAGAGTGGTGATGTGCGAAGGAGATGGAGTGAGTATTTTGAAGATTTTTTTTGGATGTGCTTGATGAATGAGTGGCAGATACAGGGTGTTTTGGTCGAGGTGTGTCCAAAGTGAGAGGGTTAGGGAGAATAATTTGGTAAACAGAGAAGAGGTAGTAAAAAGCTTTGCGGAGGATAAAAGCCGAAAAACAGAAGGTTTCGATGGTATTGCAGTGGAATTTATCAAAAAAGGGGGTGACTGTATTGTTGACTGGTTGGTAAGGTTATTTAATGAATGTGACTCATGGTGAGGTGCCTGTGGATTGGCGAAATGCTTGCATAGTGCCATTGTACAAAGGCAAAGTGGATAAAAGTGAGTACTCAAATTACAAATATATAAGTTTGTTGAGTATCCCTGGGAAATTATTTGGGAGGGTATTGATTGAGAGGGTGAAGGCATGTACAGAGCATCAGATTGGGGAAGAGCAGTGTGGTTTCAGAAGTGGTAGAGGGTGTGTGGATCAGGTGTTTGCCTTGAAGAATGTATGTAACAAATACTTAGAAAAGTAAATGGATTTTAATGTTGACAGAGATGCTTTGTGGAAGGAATTGATAATATATGGTATGGGAGGCAAGTTGTTAATAGCAGTGAAAAGTTTTTATCGGGGATGTAAGGCATGTGTATGAGTAGGAGGAGAGGAAAGTGATTGGCTCTCAGTGAATGTTGTTTTGCGGCAGGGGTGCGTGATGTCTCCATGGTTAATTCATTTCTTTATGAATGAGGTTATTAGGGAAGTGAATGCAAGAATTTTGGAAAGAGGGGCACGTATGCAGTCTGTTTTGCATGAGAGAGCTTGGAAAGTGAGTCAGTTGTTGTTCGCTGATGATACAACGCTGGTGGTTGATTCGGGTGAGAAACTGCAGATGCTGGTGACTGTGTTTGGTAAAGTGTGTGAAAGAAGAAAGCTGAGAGTAAATGTGAATAAGAGCAAAGTTATTAGGTGCAGAAGGATTGAAGGACAAGTATACTGGGAAGAGAGTTTGAATGGAGAAAAACTGGAGGAAGTGAAGTGTTTTAGATATCTGGTAGTGGATTTGGCAGCGGATGGAACCATGGAAGTGGAGTTGAATCATAGGATGGGGGAGGGGGCGAAAATTCTGGGAGCGTTTAAAAATGTATGGAAGTCGAGAACGTTATCTTGGAAAGCAAAAATGGGTATGTTTGAAGGAATAGTGGTTCCAACAATGTTTTTGGTTGCGAGGCGTGGTCTTTAGATAGAGTTGTTCAGAGGAGGGTGGATGTGCTGGGAATGAGATGCTTGAGGACAAGTGATGTGAGGAGGTTTGATCGAGTAAGTAATGGAAGGGTAAGAGAGATGTGTGGTAAGAAAAAGAGTGTGGTTGAGATAGCAGAAGAGGGTGTTTTGAAATGTTTTGGTCACATTGAGAGAATGAGTGAGGAAAGATTGACGAGGAGGATATATATGTCAGAGGTGGAGGGAACTAGGAGAAGTGGGAGACCAAATTGTAGGTGGAAAGATGTAATGAAAATGATTTTAAGTGATCTTGGTCTGAACATGCAGGAGGGTGAAAGGAGGGCAAGGAATAGAGTGAATTGGAGCGATGTGGTATACCGGGGTTGACGTGCTGTCAGTGGATTGAATCAAGGCATGTGAAGCGTCTGGGGTAAACCATGGAAAGCTGTGTAGGTATGTATATTTGCGTGTGTGGACGTATGTATATACATGTGTATGGGGGGGGGGGGTAGGGCCATTTCTTTCGTCTGTTTCCTTGCGCTACCTCGCAAACGCGGGAGACAGCGACAAAGTATAATAAAATAAATAAAAAAATAATAATAATAATGATGATACATGTGGAAGGGATAACAATTTTTCTCGTGATTAAGTATATTCCTAAAAGTCCACGGGGAAAATGAAACACGATAAGTTCCCTTGTGCATTTTCGTATAATAATCACATCATTAGGGGAGACAACGTCTCTTCGTTGTATATCAACTAACTGTTATATTTCTCTCTTGTGTCTCCCCTGATGATGTGATTATTGCACGAAAGTGCACTTGGGAAGTTGTCGTGTTCCATTTTCCCCGTGGACTTTTAGGAATATACTTAATCACGAGCATGTGAAGCGTCTGGGGTAAACCATGGAAAGTTCTGTGTGGCCTGGGTGTGGAAAGGGAGCTGTGGTTTCGGTGCATTATTACATGACAACTAGAGACTGAATGTGAACGAATGAGGCTTTTGTTCTCTTTTCCTAGCGCTACCTCGCACACATGAGGGGGGAGGGGGCTGTTATTTCATATGTGGCGGGTGGCGATGGGAATGAATAAGGGCAGACAGTATGAATTATGTACATGTGTATATATGTATATGTCTGTGTGTGTGTGTATATGTATACGTTGAGAGGTATAGGGATGTATATGTGCTTGTGTGGACGTATATACATGTGTATGTGGGTGTGTTGGGCCATTCTTTCGTCTTTTTCTTTGCGGTACATCGCTAACGCGGGAGACAGCGACAAAGCAAAATAAATAAATAGATAAACTGATAAATAAATATATATATATATATATATATATATATATATATATATATATATATATATATATATATATATATATATATATATGTATATATATATATATATATATATATATATATATATATATATATATATATATATACATATATATATATATATATATATATACATATATATATATATATATATATATATATACATATATATATATATATATATATATATATATATATATATATATATATATTTTTTTTTTTTTTTTTTTTTTTTATACTTTGTCGCTGTCTCCCGCGTTTGCGAGATAGCGCAAGGAAACAGACGAAAGAAATGGCCCAACCCCCCCCCCCCCCATACACATGTACATACACACGTCCACACACACAAATATACATACCTACACAGCTTTCCATGGTTTACCCCAGACGCTTCACATGCCTTGCTTCAATCCACTGACAGCACGTCAACCCCTGTATACCACATGACTCCAATTCACTCTATTCCTTGCCCTCCTTTCACCCTCCTGCATGTTCAGGCCCCGATCACACAAAATCTTTTTCACTCCATCTTTCCACCTCCAATTTGGTCTCCCTCTTCTCCTCGTTCCCTCCACCTCCGACACATATATCCTCTTGGTCAATCTCTCCTCACTCATTCTCTCCATGTGCCCAAACCATTTCAAAACACCCTCTTCTGCTCTCTCAACCACGCTCTTTTTATTTCCACACATCTCTCTTACCCTTACGTTACTTACTCGATCAAACCACCTCACACCACACATTGTCCTCAAACATCTCATTTCCAGCACATCCATCCTCCTGCGCACATCTCTATCCATAGCCCACGCCTCGCAACCATACAGCATTGTTGGAACCACTATTCCCTCAAACATACCCATTTTTGCTTTCCGAGATAATGTTCTCGACTTCCACACATTTTTCAAGGCTCCCAAAATTTTCGCCCCCTCCCCCACCCTATGATCCACTTCCGCTTCCCTGGTTCCATCCGCTGACAGATCCACTCCCAGATATCTAAAACACTTCACTTCCTCCAGTTTTTCTCCATTCAAACTCACCTCCCAATTGACTTGACCCTCACCCCTACTGTACCTAATAACCTTGCTCTTATTCACATTTACTCTCAACTTTCTTCTTCCACACACTTTACCAAACTCAGTCACCAGCTTCTGCAGTTTCTCACATGAATCAGCCACCAGCGCTGTATCATCAGCGAACAACAATTGACTCACTTCCCAAGCTCTCTCATCCCCAACAGACTTCATACTTGCCCCTCTTTCCAGGACTCTTGCATTTACCTCCTTTACAACCCCATCCATATACAAATTAAACAACCATGGAGACATCACACACCCCTGCCGCAAACCTACATTCACTGAGAACCAATCACTTTCCTCTCTTCCTACACGTACACATGCCTTACATCCTCGATAAAAACTTTTCACTGCTTCTAACAACTTGCCTCCCACACCATATATTCTTAATACCTTCCACAGAGCATCTCTATCAACTCTATCATATGCCTTCTCCAGATCCATAAATGCTACATACAAATCCATTTGCTTTTCTAAGTATTTCTCACATACATTCTTCAAAGCAAACACCTGATCCACACATCCTCTACCACTTCTGAAACCGCACTGCTCTTCCCCAATCTGATGCTCTGTACATGCCTTCACCCTCTCAATCAATACCCTCCCATATAATTTACCAGGAATACTCAACAAACTTATACCTCTGTAATTTGAGCACTCACTCTTATCCCCTTTGCCTTTGTACAATGGCACTATGCACGCATTCCGCCAATCCTCAGGCACCTCACCATGAGTCATACATACATTAAATAACCTTACCAACCAGTCAACAATACAGTCACCCCCTTTCTTAATAAATTCCACTGCAATACCATCCAAACCTGCTGCCTTGCCGGCTTTCATCTTCCGCAAAGCTTTTACTACCTCTTCTCTGTTTACCAAATCATTTTCCCTAACCCTCTCACTTTGCACACCACCTCGACCAAAACACCCTATATCTGCCACTCTGTCATCAGACACATTCAACAAACCTTCAAAATACTCATTCCATCTCCTTCTCACATCACCGCTACTTGTTATCACCTCCCCATTTACGCCCTTCACTGAAGTTCCCATTTGCTCCCTTGTCTTACGCACCCTATTTACCTCCTTCCAGAACATCTTTTTATTCTCCCTAAAATTTACTGATAGTCTCTCACCCCAACTCTCATTTGCCCTTTTTTTCACCTCTTGCACCTTTCTCTTGACCTCCTGTCTCTTTCTTTTATACTTTATATATATATATATATATATATATATATATATATACGTCGCTAACGCGGGAGACAGCGACAAAGCAAAATAAATGAATAGATAAATTGATAAATAAGTATATATATATATATATATATATATATATATATATATATATATATATATATATATATATATATATATATATATATACATATATATATATATATATATATATATATATATATATATATATATATATATATATATATATATATATATATATATATATATATATATATATATATGTATATATATATATATATATATATATATATATATATATATATATATATATATATATATATATATATATATATATATATATATATATATATATATATATATATATATATATATATATATATATATATATATATATATATATATATATATATATATATATCACATACAAACCTCCAACAGCCAGGATCTAACCTGGGACCCTTGTGCAAGAGGCAGGCATGTAACCGCTAGGCTAAGGGACTGTATAATAGGAAACAACTATTCGAAATACTAAGTACTCGAATACCCTTTGTCTCACAATGGTGAGCATCGGGGTCTATCGGTTGTTTCCGAACAGAACACATAGCCAGCTGATAGCGTTTTACCGAACCTAACTGTACAACGCGGAGTTATATGAATACGAATAAAGTGTATATGAACGCGCACCTTCATAGAACATACAAACCTCCTACAGCCAGGATCGAACCTGGGACCCCTTGTGCAAGAGGCAGGCATGCTAACCGCTAGGCTAAGGGACTGTATAATAGGAAACAACTATTCGAAATACTAAGTACTCGAATACCTTTCGTCTCACAATGGTGAGCAACGGGGTCTATCGGTTGTTTCCGAACACAACACATAGCCAGCTGATAGCGTTTTACAACGCGGAGTTATATGAATACGAATAAAGTGTATATGAACGCGCACCTTCATAGAACATACAAACCTCCAACAGCCAGGATCGAACATGGGACCCCTTGTGCAAGAGGAAGGCATGCTAACCGCTAGGCTAAGGGACTATTATACAGAGTTGTGCAGAGGGGGGTGGATATGCTGGGAATGAGATGTTTGAGGACAACAAATGATGTGAGGAGGTATGATCGAGTAAGTAATGAAAGGGTAAGAGAGATATGTGGTAATAAAAAAAGTGTGGTTAAGAGAGCAGAAGAGGGTGTTTTCAAAGGTTTTGATCACATTGAGAGAATGAGCGAGGAAAGATTGACAAAGAGGATATATATGTCAGAGGTGGAGGGAACTAAGAGAAGTCGGAGACCAAATTGGAGGTGGAAAGATGGAGTGAAAAAGATTTTGAGTGATCGGGGCCTGAACTTGCAGGAGGGTGAAAGGCGTGCAAGGATAGAGTAAATTGGAACGATGTGGTATACCGGGGTCGACGGGCTGTCAATGGATTAAACCAGGGCATGAGAAGAGTCTGAGGTAGACTATGGAAAGTTTTTTAGGGGCCTGGAGGAAGAAAAGTGTTTTATATATCTGGGAGTGGATCTGGCAGCGGATGGAACCATGGAAGCGGAAGTGAATCATAGGGTGGGGGAGGGGGCGAAAATCCTGGGAGCCTTGAAGAACGCGTGGAAGTCGACAACGTTATCTCCGAATGCAAAAATGGCTATGTTTGAAGGAATATATATATATATATATATATATATATATATATATATATATATATATATATATATATATATATATATATATATATATATATATATATATATATATATATATATATATATATATATTTTTTTTTTTTTCAAACTATTCGCCATTTCCCGCTTTAGCGAGGTAGCGTTAAGAACAGAGGACTGGGCCATTGAGGGAATATCCTCACCTGGCCCCCTTCTCTGTTCCTTCTTTTGGAAAATTAAAAAAAATTGAGAGGGGAGGGTTTCCAGCCCCCCGCTCCCTCCCCTTTTAGTCGCCTTCTACGACACGCAGGGAATACGTGGGAAGTATTCTTACTCCCCTATCCCCAGGGAAAATATATGTATATATATATACCTTTAATTTCTTATTTTTCTAAATGTTGCTTTGTCGCTGTCTCCCGCGTTAATGAGGTAGCGCAAGGAAACGGACTAAAGAATGGCCCAACCCACCCACATACACATGTATATACATACACGTCCACACACGTAAATATACATACCTAAACATCGCAATGTACACATATATATATATATACACACACAGATATATACATATATACACATGTACATAATTCATCCTGTCTGCCTTTATTTATTCCCTTCGTCACCTCGTCACACATGGAATAACAGCCCCCTCACCCCTCATGTGTGCGAGGTAGCGCTAGGAAAAGACAACAAAGGCCCCATTCGTTCGCACTCAGTCTCTAGCTGTCATGTAATAATGGACCGACACCACAGCTCCCTTTCCACATCCAGGCCCCGCAGAATTTTCCATGGTTTACCCAAGAGGCTTCACATGCCCTGGTTCAATCTATTGATAGCACGTCGACTCCGGGATACCACATCGTTCCAATTCACTCTATTCCTTGCACGCCTTTCACCCTCCTGCATGTTTAGGCCCCGATCACTCAAAATCTTTTTCACTCCATCTTTCCGCATCCAATTTTGTCTCCCACTTCTCCTCGTTCCCTCCACCTCTGACACATGTATCCTCTTGGTCAATCTCTCCTCACTCATTCTCTCCATGTGACCAAACCATTTCAAAACACCCTCTTCTGCTCTTTCAACCACACTCTTTTTATTTCCACACATCTCTCTTACCCTTACATTACTTACTCGTTCAAACCACCTCACACCACATATTGTCCTCAAACATCTCATTTCCAGCACATGAACCCTCCTGCGCACAACTCCATCCATAGCCCACGCCTCGCAACCATACAACATTGTTGGAACCACTATTCCTTCAAACATACCCATTTTTGCTTTCCGAGATAATGTTCTCGACTTCCAAACATTCTTCAAGGGTAGAAGAACTCTCGCCCCCTCCCCCACCCTATGATTCATTTCCGCTTCCATGGTTCCATCCGCTGCCAGATCAACTCCAAGATATCTAAAACACTTTTCTTCCTCCATTTTTTTTCCATTCAAACTTGCCTCCCAATTGACTTTACCTTATACCCTACTGTACCTAATAACCTTGCTCTTATTCACATTTACTCTTAACTTTCATCTTTCCCACACTTTACCAAACTCAGTCACTAGCTTCTGCAGTTTCTCACATGAATCAGCCACCAGCGCTGTATCATCAGCGAACAACAACTGACTCACTTCCCAAGCTCTCTCATCCAAAACAGACTGAATACTTGCCCATCTTTCCAAAACTCTTGCATTCACCTCCCTAACAACCCCATCCATAAACAAATTAAACAACCATGGAGACATCACACACCGCTGCCACAACCCTACATTTACTGAAGACCAGTCACTTTCATCTATTCCTAGACGTACACATGCCTTACATCCTCGATAAAAACTTTTCACTGCTTCTAACAACTTGCCTCCCACACCATATATTCTTAATACCTTCCACAGAGCATCTCTATCAACTCTATCATATGCCCTCTCCAGATCCATAGAGGCTACATACAAATCCATTTGCTTTTCTAAGTATTTCTCACATACATTCTTCAGAGCAAACACCTGATCTACATATCTTCTACCACTTCTGAAACCACACTGCTCTTCCCCAATCTGATGCTCTGTTCATGCCTTCACCCTCTCAATTAATACCTTCCTATATAATTTACCAGGAATACTCAACAGACTTATACCTCTGTAATTTGAGCACTCACTCTTATCCCCTTTTCCTTTGTACAATGGCACTATGCAAGCATTCCGCCAATCCTCAGGCACCTCAACATGAATCATACATACATTAGATAGCATTACCAACCAGTCAACAATATAGTCACCCCTTTTTCAATAAATTCCTCTGCTATGCCATCCAAACCTGCTGCCTTGCCGGCTTTCATCCTCTGCAAAGCTTTTACTACCTCTGCTCTGTTTACCAAATCATTTTCCCTAACCCTCTTACTTTGCACAACACCTCGACTAAAGCACCCTATATCTGCCACTCTATCATCAAACACATTCAACAAACCTTCAAAATACTCACTCCATCTCCTTCTCACAGAACCAGTACTTGTTATCACCTCCCCATTAGCCCCCTGCACTGAAGTTCCCATTTTTTTCCCTGGTCTTACGCACTTTATTTAACTCCTTCCAAAGCATCTTTCTATTCTCCCAAAAATTTAATGATACTCTCTCACCCCAACTCTCATTTGCCCACTTTTTCACATCTTGCACCTTTCTCTTGACCTCCTGCCTCTTTCTTTTATACATCTCCCACTAATTTGCATTTTTTCCCTGCAAAAATTGTTCAAATGCATCTCTCTTCTCTTTCACTAATAATCTTACTTCTTCATCCCACCACTCACTACTCTTTCTAATCAACCCACCTCCCCCGCTTCTCATGCCACAAGCATCTTTTCGCAAGCCATCACTGCTTCCCAAAAAACATCCCATTCCTCCCCCACTCCCCTTACCTCCTTTGTTCTCACCTTTTTCCTTTCTGTACTCAGCCTCTCCTGGTTCTTCCTCACACAAGTCTCCTTCCCAAGCTCACTTACTCTCTCCACTCTCATCACCCAAACATTCACTCTTCTTTTCTGAAAACCCAAACAAATCTTCACCCTCGCCTCCACAAGATAATGATCAGACATCCCTTCAGTTGCACCTCTCAGCACAGTAACATCCAAAAGCCTCTCTTTCGCGCGCCTATCAATTAACACGTAATCCAATAACGCTCTCTGCCCATCTATCCTACTTACATACGTATACTTATGTATATCTCGTTTTTTAAACAAGGTATTCCCAATCACCAGTCCTTTTTCAGCACATAAATCTACAAGCTCTTCACCATTTCCATTTACAACACTGAACACCCCATGTATACCAATCATTCCCTCAACTGTCACATTACTCACCTTTGCATTCAAGTCACCCATCACTGTAGCCCTGTCTTGTGCATCAAAACCACTAACACACTCATTCAGCTGCTCCCAAAACACTTGCCTCTCATGATCTTTCTTCTCATGCCCAGGTGCATATGCACCAATAATCACCCATCTCTCTCCATCAACTTTCAGTTTTATCCATATTAATCTAGAATTTACTTTCTTACACTCTATCACATACTCCCACAACTCCTGTTTCAGGAGTAGTGCTACTCCTTCCCTTGCTCTTGTTCTCTCACTAACCCCTGACTTTACTCCCAAGACATTCCAAAACCACTCTTCCCCTTTACCCTTGAGCTTCGTTTCACTCAGACCCAAAACATCCAGGTTCTTTTCCTCAAACATACTACCTACCTCTCCTCTTTTCTCATCTTGGTTACATCCACACACATTTAGACACCCCAATCTGAGCCTTCGAGGAGGATGAACACTCCCCGCATGACTCTTTCTTCTGTTTCCCCTTTTAGAAAGTTAAAATACAAGCAGGGGAGGGTTAGTGGCTCCCCGCTCCCATCCCCTTTGGTCGCCTTTTACGACACGTAAGGAATGCGTGGGAAGTATTCTTTCTCCCCTACATATATATATATATATATATATATATATATATATATATATATATATATATATATATATATATATATATATATATATATATATATATATATATATATATATATATATATTTATATATATATATATATATATATATATATATATATATATATATATATATATATATATATGTAATAGAATGTATATATATATATATATATATATATATATATATATATATATATATATATATATATATATATATGTATATATATATATATATATATATATATATATATATATATATATATATATATATATATATATATATATATTCATATATATATATATATATATATATATATATATATATATATATATATATATATATGTGATAGAATGTAAGAAAGTAAATTCTCGATTAATATGTGTAAAATTGAAAGTTGATGGAGAGAGGTGGGTGATTATTGGTGCATATGCACCTGGGCATGAGAAGAAAGATCATGAGAGGCAAGTGTTTTGGGAGCAGCTGAATGAGTGTGTTAGCGGTTTTCATGCACGAGACCGGGTTATAGTGATGGGTGATTTGAATGCAAAGGTGAGTAATGTGGCAGTTGAGGGAATAATTGGTATGCATGGGGTGTTCAGTGTTGTAAATGGAAATGGTGAAGAGCTTGTAGATTTGTGTGCTGAAAAAGGACTGATGATTGGGAATACCTGGTTTAAAAAGCGAGATATACATAAGTATACTTATGTAAGTAGGAGAGATGGCCAGAGAGCGTTATTGGATTACGTGTTAATTGACAGGCGTGCGAAAGAGAGACTTTTGGATGTTAATGTGCTGAGAGGTGCAACTGGAGGGATGTCTGATCATTATCTTGTGGAGGCTAAGGTGAAGATTAGTATGGGTTTTCAGAAAAGAGGAGTGAATGTTGGGGTGAAGAAGGTGGTGAGAGTAAGTGAGCTTGGGAAGGAGACCTGTGTGGGGAAGTACCAGGAGAGACTGTGTACAAAATGGAAAAAGGTGAGAACAATGGAAGTAAGGGGAGTGGGGGAGGAATGGGATGTATTTAGGGAATCAGTGATGGATTGCGCAAAAGATGCTTGTGGCATGAGAAGAGTGGGAGGTGGGCTGTTTAGAAAGGGTAGTGAGTGGTGGGATGAAGAAGTAAGAGTATTAGTGAAAGAGAAGAGAGAGGCATTTGGACGATTTTTGCAGGGAAAAAATGCAATTGAGTGGGAGAAGTATAAAAGAAAGAGACAGGAGGTCAAGAGAAAGGTGCAAGAGGTGAAAAAAAGGGCAAATGAGAGTTGGGGTGAGAGACTATCAGTAAATTTTAGGGAGAATAAAAAGATGTTCTGGAAGGAGGTAAATAGGGTGCGTAAGACAAGGGAGCAAATGGGAACTTCAGTGAAAGGCGTAAATGGGGAGGTGATAACAAGTAGTGGTGATGTGAGAAGGAGATGGAATGAGTATTTTGAAGGTTTGTTGAATGTGTCTGATGACAGAGTGGCAGATATAGGGTGTTTTGGTCGAGGTGGTGTGCAAAGTGAGAGGGTTAGGGAAAATGATTTGGTAAACAGAGAAGAGGTAGTAAAAGCTTTGCGGAAGATGAAAGCCGGCAAGGCAGCAGGTTTGGATGGTATTGCAGTGGAATTTATTAAAAAAGGGGGTGACTGTATTGTTGACTGGTTGGTAAGGTTATTTAATGTATGTATGACTCATGGTGAGGTGCCTGAGGATTGGCGGAATGCGTGCATAGTGCCATTGTACAAAGGCAAAGGGGATAAGAGTGAGTGCTCAAATTACAGAGGTATAAGTTTGTTGAGTATTCCTGGTAAATTATATGGGAGGGTATTGATTGAGAGGGTGAAGGCATGTACAGAGCATCAGATTGGGGAAGAGCAGTGCGGTTTCAGAAGTGGTAGAGGATGTGTGGATCAGGTGTTTGCTTTGAAGAATGTATGTGAGAAATACTTAGAAAAGCAAATGGATTTGTATGGAGCATTTATGGATCTGGAGAAGGCATATGATAGAGTTGATAGAGATGCTCTGTGGAAGGTATTAAGAATATATGGTGTGGGAGGCAAGTTGTTAGAAGCAGTGAAAAGTTTTTATCGAGGATGTAAGGCATGTGTACGTGTAGGAAGAGAGGAAAGTGATTGGTTCTCAGTGAATGTAGGTTTGCGGCAGGGGTGTGTGATGTCTCCATGGTTGTTTAATTTGTTTATGGATGGGGTTGTTAGGGAGGTAAATGCAAGAGTTTTGGAAAGAGGGGCAAGTATGAAGTCTGTTGGGGATGAGAGAGCTTGGGAAGTGAGTCAGTTGTTGTTCGCTGATGATACAGCGCTGGTGGCTGATTCATGTGAGAAACTGCAGAAGCTGGTGACTGAGTTTGGTAAAGTGTGTGGAAGAAGAAAGTTAAGAGTAAATGTGAATAAGAGCAAGGTTATTAGGTACAGTAGGGTTGAGGGTCAAGTCAATTGGGAGGTGAGTTTGAATGGAAAAAAACTGGAGGAAGTGAAGTGTTTTAGATATCTGGGAGTGGATCTGTCAGCGGATGGAACCATGAAAGCGGAAGTGGATCATAGGGTGGGGGAGGGGGCGAAAATTTTGGGAGCCTTGAAAAATGTGTGGAAGTCGAGAACATTATCTCGGAAAGCAAAAATGAGTATGTTTGAAGGAATAGTGGTTCCAACAATGTTGTGTGGTTGCGAGGCGTGGGCTATGGATAGAGTTGTGCGCAGGAGGATGGATGTGCTGGAAATGAGATGTTTGAGGACAATGTGTGGTGTGAGGTGGTTTGATCGAGTAAGTAACGTAAGGGTAAGAGAGATGTGTGGAAATAAAAAGAGCGTGATTGAGAGAGCAGAAGAGGGTGTTTTGAAATAGTTTGGGCACATGGAGAGAATGAGTGAGGAAAGATTGACCAAGAGGATATATGTGTCGGAGGTGGAGGGAACGAGGAGAAGAGGGAGACCAAATTGGAGGTGGAAAGATGGAGTGAAAAAGATTTTGTGTGATCGGGGCCTGAACATGCAGGAGGGTGTAAGGAGGGCAAGGAATAGAGTGAATTGGAGCGATGTGGTATACAGGGGTTGACGTGCTGTCAGTGGATTGAATCAAGGCATGTGAGGCGTCTGGGGTGGACCATGGAAAGCTGTGTAGGTATGTATATTTGCGTGTGTGGACATGTGTATGTACATGTGTATGGGGGGGGGGGTTGGGCCATTTCTTTCGTCTGTTTCCTTGCGCTACCTCGCAAACGCGGGAGACAGCGACAAAGTATAAAAAAAAAAAAAAAAAATATATGTAAGGTTATTTAATGTATGTATGACTCATGGTGAGGTGCCTGAGGATTGGCGGAATGCGTGCATAGTGCCATTGTACAAAGGCAAAGGGGATAAGAGTGAGTGCTGAAATTACAGAGGTATAAGTTTGTTGAGTATTCCTGGTAAATTATATGGGAGGGTATTGATTGAGAGGGTGCAGGCATGTACAGAGCATCAGATTGGGGAAGAGCAGTGTGGTTTCAGAAGTGGTAGAGGATGTGTGGATCAGGTGTTTGCTTTGAATAATATATGTGAGAAATACTTAGAAAAGCAAATGGATTTGTATGTAGCATTTATGGATCTGGAGAAGGCATATGATAGAGTTGATAGAGATGCTCTGTGGAAGGTATTAAGAATATATGGTGTGGGAGGAAAGTTGTTAGAAGCAGTGAAAAGTTTTTATCGAGGATGTAAGGCATGTGTACGTGTAGGAAGAGAGGAAAGTGATTGGTTCTCAGTGAATGTAGGTTTGCGGCAGGGATGTGTGATGTCTCCATGGTTGTTTAATTTGTTTATGGATGGGGTTGTTAGGGAGGTAAATGCAAGAGTTTTGGAAAGAGGGGCAAGTATGAAGTCTGTTGGGGATGAGAGAGCTTGGGAAGTGAGTCAGTTGTTGTTCGCTGATGATACAGCGCTGGTGGCTGATTCATGTGAGAAACTGCAGAAGCTGGTGACTGAGTTTGGTAAAGTGTGTGGAAGAAGAAAGTTAAGAGTAAATGTGAATAAGAGCAAGGTTATTAGGTACAGTAGGGTTGAGGGTCAAGTCAATTGGGAGGTGAGTTTGAATGGAGAAAAACTGGAGGAAGTGAAGTGTTTTAGATATCTGGGAGTGGATCTGGCAGCGGATGGAACCATGGAAGCGGAAGTGGATCATAGGGTGGGGGAGGGGGCGAAAATTCTGGGGGCCTTGAAGAATGTGTGGAAGTCGAGAACATTATCTCGGAAAGCAAAAATGGGTATGTTTGAAGGAATAGTGGTTCCAACAATGTTGTATGGTTGCGAGGCGTGGGCTATGGATAGAGTTGTGCGCAGGAGGATGGATGTGCTGGAAATGAGATGTTTGAGGACAATGTGTGGTGTGAGGTGGTTTGATCGAGTGAGTAACGTAAGGGTAAGAGAGATGTGTGGAAATAAAAAGAGCGTGGTTGAGAGAGCAGAAGAGGGTGTTTTGAAGTGGTTTGGGCACATGGAGAGGATGAGTGAGGAAAGATTGACCAAGAGGATATATGTGTCGGAGGTGGAGGGAACAAGGAGAAGAGGGAGACCAAATTGGAGGTGGAAAGATGGAGTGAAAAAGATTTTGTGTGATCGGGGCCTGAACATGCAGGAGGGTGAAAGGAGGGCAAGGAATTGAGTGAATTGGAGCGATGTGGTATACCGGGGTTGACGTGCTGCCAGTGGATTGAATCAAGGCATGTGAAGCGTCTGGGTTAAGCCATGGAAAGCTGTGTAGGTATGTATATTTGCGTGTGTGGACGTATGTATATACATGTGTATGGGGGGGGTTGGGCCATTTCTTTCGTCTGTTTCCTCGCGCTACCTCGCAAACGCGTGAGACAGCGACAAAGTATAATAAAGATAATAACAATATATATATACATATATATATATATATATATATATATATATATATATATATATATATATATATATATATATATATGTATATGTTGTTACGAACATGTGTGTGAGTCTACCCACATGTTCGTGTATATAACATGAGTTTGCGTCTGCGTACATGTTCTTGTATATAACGTGTGTGTGTCCTTGTGTATGGTTTGGTGTAATGCTGTTTTGAAGCCAGATGGCGACCTGTCCTTGAACACCCGGACCCTTATCAGAGGCGTGAGATTAGGTTGTCAGTCAGCGTACGTGACATGTCACCGCTGCTGTCGTAAACAAGAGGACAAAGGAGGTTGAACTACGCAGAATATGCGACGGACTTTAGGATCCTCCAACCAATCAGAATTGGATCTTAGTTCCATAGCCAATCACGGGTAACGTTGGAGCAGCAGGGCGGACGCTCGTCTTTACTTGTAATAAATACCCCTGACACTGGCTAAGACTCGATTTCTCTTTCTCTAGACCAGCGAGGTAAATGGTGTCCACCTTGGTGTAAGCCCGTTACCCGAGTGGCGTGCGTGATACAGACCCTACATTGTTTTGCCTCTTTGAATATTGAGTGTCATAGAATTGTAATTTGTTATAGAAGGTTCTAGCTATGTGTAATGTTATCGAACAAATTTTCATAAAGTAAAGAGATAACCTGGTTTGAAATCTTACTTGGAATGTTAAACTCATGTTCAATGTTAAATTCATGTTCAATATTAAAACCATGGTCAGTGTTAACGTAAATGAGTTGTGCCTTTAATGTGTTTATTTTTGTACACTCAAATACTTATATTATAAGTAGTTTCAATGCTGGTCTTTGATTTAATCCCATAACTTTAAGACAGTGTTATCCTGTCTCGTGAAACAACAAATCTAACGTCCTTTCAAGACAAGGATCAGTATAGTATTTGTAACATATATATGTTATTAGCGACCTTGCTCGAAAGTGTTGAGTTCGTAGCATATAAATTGGCGACTTCACCAGGATATTTCTTGCCTTAACGGAATCTCTTTCCTTGATTCGTAATCGTGCCGTTGACCAGCGACGCAGACGTTGACCAGTTCTGTCGATCTGAGCCCTCTCCCGAGAACATTATATCTTTAACAAAGCATAAGTCGAGGCTTGTTGCGGATAGGTTAAAAGTGAATATGGCCGGAAAACTAGTAAAGTACAGTTGGAGACCTTAGTAATAAATCATTTTGCTATTGAGCAGATGGTAGATGCTGCACCTGATGTTGAAATCAGTGTTGACAATACCGTTCCACCATTGACGACTGCCGAAGTCTCGATCTCTCCCCATATCCCTAGTGATGTTAATGTTGATTCCGAATACTGGCGAATCCAACTAGAGATAGCTAAAGTCAATGCACAAGCACAACAATCACAGGTGCAGGTACAGAAGGAGCTGACTGAAGAAGCTAGGTTAGCTTTCGAACGCGAAAAATTACGACAGAACGCATCACCATCGGGACGTGTCGTCCCAGTTGGGTAACTTACATCTCGTACCAAAGTTCAGTGAAGATGATGTGGCTTCCTTTCTCCTTAAATTTAAACAGACTGCCCATGATTGCTCATGGCCGAAATCGGCTTAGACGACTGTAAAGCTGAGTCCGCATACACCGCGTTGACCGATGACCAGTGTAATGATTATGAGTTCGTGAAACAAGCAGTGCTGAATTCTTATCACTTAAGTCCGGGAGCACACCGACTCAGATTTCGAGCTAAAAATAAGCGTCCTGATCGAACCTACCTAGATTACTCTCGTGAAAAGTACAAGTTAGACGTGCAGTGGGTACGCTCCGAAAGAGCTTATGATGCTGAGTCGACTAGTGGTATTTAACTTAAATACCACTAAATACCACTAAATACTACTAGTGGTATTTAAGGAATGTAAGGACGGTCTACTCCTTGATGTACTGCAGTACATAATAACTAGAACAGCGGAGCATTCTGAGGAGGCTGGGAAACTAGCAGATGAGTACGTGCTAAATCTCAAACTTGACGCGGAGAGACGTTCAAAGGGCTTTGACGGCAGAGGGAGGACCAAAGGTCATGTAATCCTACCTGAATCTGCTACCTTGCCGGTAACTTATAAAAAGTCAGGGGAAATACTCCAGCAGAGTTAAGAGTTGTTTTTACTCTGGCAAGGCTGGGCACCAGGTGAAGGATTGCTGGGCTCGAGTGAAGGAATCCAGACTTTACCAAAAGTAGGCCGGTGAGTCTCTTCTCAACTTTAAGGCCACTTAGTAAAGTAGGTGAGGCTAGTCCCTGCTCTTAGGAAAGTGAGGGGTTGGGAGGGTGTTGATCAATATGTAGTTAAGGATCCGTTCTGTGGGAGCTACAATGCGCTCCTGTCTGAGGGCTCTGTTAGTAGATGTGGTGTACGACGAAAAGTGACGGTATTACGGGATTCTGGTGCGCTGCAGTCCCTGATGTTGGATGGCTTTGTGCCGCGAGGAGAGTTTGGAGACCGAGTCTTGCTAGATGGACTGTCGGGTCCTAAGGAAGCTCCGCTAGTGGATATGAGGGTAAAAACAGATCTCTTCACGGGCCATGTTCTTGTAGGGGTTTTAGATCGGTTGCCTGTCTCAGGCATGGACTTTGTGTTGGGCAATGACCTAGCGGGTGGGAAGATGAACCCAGTGCCGGTGGTGTCGGTGACACCAATGGAGTCCGCAGAGACAGAGCGACTTCAGGAAGAGGTACCGGCCTATTCCCCGTGTGCGCAGTTACCCGGTCCATGTCCGCTAAGAAAGCAAGTTGCAGGCCCCAGGAGACAGAGTGTGAGGCGGGAAAACTACAGTCACTGCCAGAGAGTGAGGCGAGTGAGGTGGAGCCCGCTGATACCTTCTTTGCTGATTTAGACTCTGACCCAGAGTTGACGGGTGAGGCTGATGATTGGTCTCGTCAGAATCTGAGGAGATTACAAAGAGCCGAACCAGAGTTTAAGAAATTGTTTTAGTCGGCTGAAGAATCGGCTGACGGTTATTACCTCCGGGATGGGTTGTTAATGAGGAGGTGGTGTCCAGTGTCATGTAATGGTGAAGATAAGGAGTGCCGCGTCCCTACGGGAGGGAGATTTTGAAGCTGGCGCATGACTCCAATTTCGCCGGTCATTTAGGGGGAAGGAAGACCCTGAACCGAGTGTGGCAGAATGTATATTGGCCTGGTGTCCGCCGGGATATCGCTCAGTACGTAAAGACGTGTCATACATGTCAAGTGATGGGAAAGCTTAATCAGAAGCTTAAGGCTGCTCCCTTAGTTCCTATTCCCCGATTTGAAGCTCCGTTTGACCGAGTCATAGTTGACATTATGGGCTCATTGCCAAAAACCTCCTCTGGCCACTGTTACATTTTTAAGTATTATTGATATGGCCACGAGATATCCCGAAGCAATACCATTAAGAAGCATGAATGCCAAGACTGTTGTCCGGGAGCTACTTAGCTTCTACACAAAGTTTGGACTTCGCAAAGAGGTGCAATCCGATCGGGGATCCAATTTCATGTACAGGACTTTTCAACAAACCCTGAGGGAGCTGGGTATCGGTAAGATTACTTCCACTGCTTACCACCCTGAAGTCCATGATAAAGAAGTATTGTGCTGACAACACTAAGGACTGGGATAAGGGACTCCCATTTCTTTTCTTCGCCACAAGAGAAGTGCCTAATGAATCTTTAGGTTTCTCCCCCTTTGAGCTGATGTTTGCCCACGAGGTCCGAGGGCCTCTTAAGTTGCTGAAAGACGTGTGCTCAACTTGAGTGAGAGTGTCGGCCTGTTGGATTCCGTTAGCGAGTTAAAGGAGAAACTTCGAAGGTGTTGGGAAATTGTAAATTATTATAGAAGGGTCTAGCTAAGTGTAATGTTATCGAACAAATTGTCATAAAGAAAGAGATCTCCTGATTTGAAATCTTACCTGGAATGTTAAACTCATGTTCAATGTTAAATTCATGTTCAATGTTGAACCCATGTTCAGTGTTAACGTAAATGAGTTGTGCCTTTAATGTGTGTATTTTTGTACACTTAAATTCTTTCATTATAAATAGTTTCAATGCTGGTCTTTGATTGAATCCCATGACTTTAAGATAGTGTTATCCTGTGTTGTGAAACATAACAAATCTAACGTCCTTGCAAAACATGGATCAGTATAGGATTTCTAATACACATGTTATTGGCGACCTTGCTCAAAAGTATTCAGTTCGTAACAATATATATATATATATATATATATATATATATATATATATATATATATATATATATATATATATATATATATATATATATATATTTTTTTTTTTTATTATACTTTGTCGCTGTCTCCCGCGTTTGCGAGGTAGCGCAAGGAAACAGACGAAAGAAATGGCCCAACCCCCCCCCCCCCCATACACATGTATGTACATACGTCCACACACGCAAATATACATACCTACACAGCTTTCCATGGTTTACCCCAGACGCTTCACTTGCCTTGATTCAATCCACTGATAGCACGTCAACCCCGGTATACCACATCGCTCCAATTCACTCTATTCCTTGCCCTCCTTTCATCCTCCTGCATGTTCAGGCCCCGATCACACAAAATCTTTTTCACTCCATCTTTCCACCTCCAATTTGGTCTCCCTCTTCTCCTCGTTCCCTCCACCTCCGACACATATATCCTCTTGGTCAATCTTTCCTCACTCATTCTCTCATGTGCCCAAACCACTTCAAAACACCCTCTTCTGCTCTCTCAACCACGCTCTTTTTATTTCCACACATCTCTCTTACCCTTACGTTACTCACTCGATCAAACCACCTCACACCACATATTGTCCTCAAACATCTCATTTCCATCACATCCATCCTCCTGCGCACAACTCTATCCATAGCCCACGCCTCGCAACCATACAACATTGTTGGAACCACTATTCCTTAAAACATACCCATTTTTGCTTTCCGAGATAATGTTCTCGACTTCCACACATTCTTCAAGGCCCCCAGAATTTTCGCCCCCTCCCCCATCTTATGATCCACTTCCGTTTCCATGGTTCCATCCGCTGCCAGATCCACTCCCAGATATCTAAAACACTTCACTTCCATGGTTGTTTAATTTGTTTATGGATGGGGTTGTTAGGGAGGTAAATGCAAGAGTTTTGGAAAGAGGGACAAGTATGAAGTCTGTTGGGGATGAGAGAGCTTGGGAAGTGAGTCAGTTGTTGTTCGCTGATGATACAGCGTTGGTGGCTGATTCATGTGAGAAACTGCAGAAGCTGGTGACTGAGTTTGGTAAAGTGTGTGGAAGAAGAAAGTTAAGAGTAAATGTGAATAAGAGCAAGGTTATTAGGTACAGTAGGGTTGAGGGTCAAGTCAATTGGGAGGTGAGTTTGAATGGAGAAATACTGGATGAAGTGAACTGTTTTAGATATCTGGGAGTGGATCTGTTTTCTTTTAAACTATTCGCCATTTCCCGCGATAGCTAGGTAGCGTTAAGAACAGAGGACTGGGCCTTTTTTGGAATATCCTCACCTGGCCCCTCTGTTCCTTTTTTGGAAAATTAAAAAAAAAAAAAAGCGAGGGGAGGATTTCCAGCCCCCCGCTCCCTCCCCTTTTAGTCGCCTTCTACGACACGCAGGGAATACGTGGGAAGTATTCTTAATCCCCTATCCCCAGGGATAATATATATATATATATATATATATATATATATATATATATATATATATATATATATATATATATATATATATATATATATATTTCTTTTTTCTTTTTTCTTTTCATACTATTCGCCATTTCCCGCATTTGCGAGGTAGCGTTAAGAACAGAGAACTGGGCCTTTGAGGGAATATCCTCACCTGGCCCCCTTCTCTGTTCTTTCATTTGGAGGAAAAAAAAAATGAGAGTGGAGGATTTCCGGCCCCCCGCTCCCTTCCCTTTTAGTCGCCTTCTACGACAGGCAGGGAATACGTGGGAAGTATTCTTTCTCCCCTATCCCCAGGGATAATATATATATACATACATATATATATATATATATATATATATATATATATATATATATATATATATATATATATATATATATATATATATATATATATATATATATATATATATATATATATATATATATATATATATATATATACATATTTTTTTTTTTTTTCTTTTAAACTATTCGTCATTTTCCGCGTTAGCTAGGTAGCGTTAAGAACAGAGGACTGGGCCTTTGTGGGATATCCTCACCTGGCCCCCCTCTGTTCCTCCTTTTGGAAAAAAAAAAATAAAATATATATATATATATATATACATATATTTATATATATATATATATATATATATATATATATATATATATATATATATATATATATATATATATATATATATATATATATATATATATATATATATATATATATATATATATATATATATATTGTTATCATTTTTCTTTGTCGCTGTCTTCCGCGTTTGCGACGCAGAACAAGGAAACAGAAGAAAAAAATGGCCCAACCCAACTCCATACACATGTATATACATACACGTCCACACACGCAAATATACATACCCATACATCTCAATGTACACACATATATATATACACACACAGACACATACATATATACACATGCACACAATTCAAACTGTCTGCCTTTATTCATTCCCATCGCCACCTCGCCACACATGGAGTAACATCCCCCTCCCCCCTCATGTGTGCGAGGTAGCGCTATGAAAGGACAACAAAGGCCCCATTCGTTCACACTCAGTCTCTATATGTCATGCAATAATGCCCGAAACCACAGCTTCCTTTCCACATCCAGGCCCCACACAACTTTCCATGGTTTACCCCAGACGCTTCACATGCCCTGATTCAATCCATTGACAGCACGTCGACCTCAGTATACCACATCGATCCAATTCACTCTATTCCTTGCCTGCCTTTCACCCTCCTGCATGTTCAGGCCCCGATCACTCAAAATCTTTTTCACTCCATCTTTCCACCTCCAATTTGTTCTCCCACTTCTCCTCGTTCCCTCCACCTCCGACACATATATCCTCTTGGTCAATCTTTCCTCACTCATTTTCTCCATGTCCCCAACCTTTTCAAAACACCCTCTTTTGCTCT
Source organism: Panulirus ornatus (assembly GCF_036320965.1). NCBI lineage: Eukaryota > Metazoa > Arthropoda > Malacostraca > Decapoda > Palinuridae > Panulirus > Panulirus ornatus. The sequence continues at coordinate 34,871,758 of NC_092242.1, forward strand.
CTCAACCACGATCTTTTTATTTCCACACATCTATCTTACCCTTACATTACTTACTCGATCAAACCACATTACACCACATATTGTCCTCAAATATCTCATTTTCAGCACATCCACCCTCCTGCGCACGCCTCGCAACCATACAACATTGTTCGAACCACTATTCCTTCAAACATAGCCATTTTTGCTTTCCGAGATAATGTTCTCGACTTCCACACATTCTTCAAGGCTCCTGGGATTTTCGCCCGCTCCCCCACCCTATGATTCACTTCCATTTCCATGGTTCCATCAGCTGCCAGATCCACTACCAGATATCTAAAACACTTTACTTCCTCCAGTTTTTCTCCATTCAAACTTACCTAACAATCGACTTGACCTTCAACCCTACTGTACCTAATAACCTTGCTCTTATTCACATTTACTCTTAACTTTCTTATTTCACACACTTTATCAAACTCAGTCACCAGCTTCTGCAGTTTCTCACATGAATTAGCCACCAGCGCTGAATCATCAGCGAACAACAACTGACTCACTCCCCAAGCTCTCTCATCCCCAACAGACTTCATACTTGCCCCTTTTTCCAAAACTCTTGCATTCACCTCCCTAACAACCCCATCCATAAACAAATTAAACAACCATGGAGACATCACACACCCCTGCCGCTAACCTACATTCACTGTATATATATATATATATATATATATATATATATATATATATATATATATATATATATATATATTATTTTATATATTTTATTATACTTTGTCGCTGTCTCCCGCGTTTGCGAGGTAGCGCAAACAAACAGACGAAAGAAATGGCCCAACCCCCCCCCATACACATGTATATACATACGTCCACACACGCAAATATACATACCTACACAGCTTTCCATGGTTTACCACAGACGCTTCACATGCCTTGATTCAATCCACTGACAGCACGTCAACCCCGGTATACCACATCGCTCCAATTCACTCTATTCCTTGCCCTCCTTTCACCCTCCTGCATGTTCAGGCCCCGATCACACAAAATCTTTTTCACTCCATCTTTCCACCTCCAATTTGGTCTCCCTCTTCTCCTCGTTCCCTCCACCTCCGACACATATATCCTCTTGGTCAATCTTTCCTCACTCATCCTCTCCATGTGCCCAAACCACTTCAAAACACCCTCTTCTGCTCTCTCAACCACGCTCTTTTTATTTCCACACATCTCTCTTACCCTTACGTTACTCACTCGATCAAACCACCTCACACCACACATTGTCCTCAAACATCTCATTTCCAGCACGTCCATCCTCCTGCGCACAATTCTATCCATAGCCCACGCCTCGTAACCATACAACATTGTTGGAACCACTATTCCTTCAAACATACCCATTATTGCTTTCCGAGATAATGTTCTCGACTTCCACACATTCTTCAAGGCCCCCAGAATTTTCGCCCCCTCCCCCACCCTATGATCCACTTCCGCTTCCATGGTTCCATCCGCTGCCAGATCAACTCCCAGATATCTAAAACACTTCACTTCCTCCAGTTTTTCTCCATTCAAACTCACCTCCCAATTGACTTGACCCTCAACCCTACTGTACCTAATAACCTTGTTCTTATTCACATTCACTCTTAACTTATATATATATATATATATATATATATATATATATATGTGTCTATGTGTGTGTGTGTGTGCAAGGGGAGAACGTTATCTCGGAGAACGAAAGTGGGTACGTTTGAAGGAATAGTGGCTCTGACAATGTTATATGGTTGTTAGGCATGGGCGATAGATAGGGTTTTGCGGAGGAGGGTGGATGGTTTGGAAATGAGATGTTTGAGGACAAAATGTAATGTGAAGTGGTTTGATCGAGTAAGTAATGAAAGGGTGAGAGAGATGTGTGGTAATAAAAAAGTGTGTTTGAGGGAGCAAAAGAGGGTGTACTGAAATGTTTTGGTCACATGGAGAGAATGAGTGAGGAAAGATTGACAAAGTGGATATATATGTCCGAGGTGGAGGGAACGAGGAGAAGTGGGAGACCAGATTGGAAGTAGAAGGGATGGCGACGGGAATGAATATAGGCAGCAAATATGAGTTATATACATATGTATATATGTATATGTCTGTTTATGAATATACATGTATACGTTGAAATATATAAGTATGTATATGTGCGTATGTGAACGTGTATTTATACATATGTATGTGTGTGGGTTGGGCCATTCTTTCGAATGTTTCCTCGCGCTACCTCGCTAGCGCGAGAGTCAGCGACAAAGTATGACAAAAAAAAATGTAGGTTATGTACATCTATATATATTATCCCTGGGGATATGGGAGAGAGAATTCTTTCCACGTATTCCCCGTGTGTCGTAGAAGACAAGTAATAGGTGAGGGAGCGGAGGCTGGAAATATTTCTCTAAGGTTCTACTTTTCCAATACAGGGAACAGTGAAGGGGGACAAAGTAAGGATTTTCTCTCTAAGGCTTAGTTGTGTGTTCTTAACTCTACCTCGCTAACGCGGGAAATGGCGAATATGGAGGAAAAAAAACTAGAATTTATATATATATATATATATATATATATATATATATATATATATATATATATATATATATATATATCCCCAGGGATAGGGGAGAAAGAATACTTCACACGCATTCCCTGCGTGTCGTAGAAGGCGACTAAAAGGGAAGGGAGCGGGGGCCTGTAAATCCTCCCCTCTCATTTTTTTTTTTTAATTTTCCCAAAGAAGCAACAGAGAAGGGGGCCACGTGAGGATGTTCCCTCAAAGGCCCAGTCCTCTGTTCTTAACGCTACCTCGCTAACGCGGGAAATGGCGAATAGTATGAAAAAAGATATATATATATATATCATACAAACCTCCAACAGCCAGGATCGAACCTGGGACCCCTGTGCAAGAGGCAGGCATGCTAACCGCTAGGCTATGGGACTGTATAATAGGAAACAACTATTCGAAACACTAAGTGCTCGAATACCCTTCGTCTCACAATGGTGAGCAACGGGGTCTATACCGGTTATTTCCGAACAGACGCACATAGCCAGCTGATAGCGTTTCACCGAACCTAACTGTACAACGCGGAGGTATGTGAATACAAATAAAGTGCGTATGAACGCGCACCTTCATAGAACATACAAACCTCCAACAGCCAGGATCGAACCCGGGACACCTGTGCAAGAGGCAGGCATGCTAACCGCTAGGCTAGCATGCATGTTCTATAAAGGTGCGCGTTCATATGCACTTTATTCGTATTCATATACCTCCGCGTTGTACAGTTAGGTTCGGTAAAACGCTATCAGCTGGCTATGTGCGTCTGTTCGGAAATAACCGGCATAGACCCCGTTGCTCACCATTGTGAGACGAAGGGTATTCGAGTACTTAGTATTTCGAATAGTTTTTTCCTATTATACAGTCCCATAGCCCAGCGGTTACATGCCTGCCTCTTGCACAGGGGTCCCGGGTTCAATCCTGGCTGTTGGAGGTTTGTATGTTCTATGAACGTGCGCGTTCATATGCACTTTATTCGTATATATATATATATATATATATATATATATATATATATATATATATATATATATATATATATATATATATATATATATATATATATATATATATATATATATATATATATATATATATATATATATATATATTATATATATATATTATGTATATATATATATATTATATATATTATATATATATAATATATATATATTATTATATATATATATTATATATATATATATATATATATATATATATATATATATATATATATATATATATATATATATATATATATATATATTATTATATATATTATTCCTGGGGATAGGGGAGAAAGAATACTTCCCACGTATTCCCTGCGTGTCGTAGAAGGCGACTAAAAGGGGAGGGAGCGGGTGGCTGGAAATCCTCCCCTCTCGTTTTTTTTTTTTTCTTTAATTTTCCAAAGGAAGGAACAGAGAGGGGGGCCAGGTGAGGATATTCCCTCTAAGGCCCAGTCCTCTGTTGATAACGCTACCTCGCTAATGCGGGAAATGGCGAATAGTACGAAAGAAAAAGAAAGATATATATATACATATATTTACATATATATATATATATATATATATATATATATATATATATATATATATATATATATATATATATATATATATATATATACAATATTTATGCTTAATCGCCGTTTTCCGCGTTAGCGAGGCAGCGTAATGAAAGATACAAGGAGTGGTCCAGCCCACCCATATACGTATGTATATACATAAACGCCAATACATACATTTCAACTTATACATACATATACATACACAAGCATATACATATATACATATATATATTTTTTTTTTTTTTTTTATACTTTGTCGCTGTCTCCCGCGTTTGCGAGGTAGCGCAAGGAAACAGACGAAAGAAATGGCCCAACCCCCCCCCCCATACACATGTATATACATACGTCCACACACGCAAATATACATACCTACACAGCTTTCCATGGTTTACCCCAGACGCTTCACATGCCTTGATTCAATCCACTGACAGCACGTCAACCCCGGAATACCACATCGCTCCAATTCACTCTATTCCTTGCCCTCCTTTCACCCTCCTGCATGTTCAGGCCCCGATCACAACAAAATCTTTTTCACTCCATCTTTCCACCTCCAATTTGGTCTCCCTCTTCTCCTTGCTCCCTCCACCTCCGACACATATATCCTCTTGGTCAATCTTTCCTCACTCATCCTCTACATGTGCCCAAACCACTTCAAAACACCCTCTTCTGCTCTCTCAACCACGCTCTTTTTATTTCCACACATCTCTCTTACCCTTACGTTACTCACTCGATCAAACCACCTCACACCACACATTGACCTCAAACATCTCATTTCCAGCACATCCATCCTCCTGCGCACAACTCTATCCATAGCCCACGCCTCGCAACCATACAACATTGTTGGAACCACTATTCCTTCAAACATACCCATTTTTGCTCTCCGAGATAATGGTCTCGACTTCCACACATTCTTCAAGGCCCCCAGAATTTTCGCCCCCTCCCCCACCCTATGATCCACTTCCGCTTCCATGGTTCCATCCGCTGCCAGATCCACTCCCAGATATCTAAAACACTTCACTTCCTCCAGTTTTTCTCCATTCAAACTCACCTCCCAATTGACTTGACCCTCAACCCTACTGTACCTAATAACCTTGCTCTTATTCACATTTACTCTTAACTTTCTTCTTCCACACACTTTACCAAACTCAGTCACCAGCTTCTGCAGTTTCTCACATGAATCAGCCACCAGCGCTGTATCATCAGCGAACAACAACTGACTCACTTCCCAAGCTCTCTCATCCCCAACAGACTTCATACTTGCCCCTCTTTCCAAAACTCTTGCATTTACCTCCCTTACAACCCCATCCATAAACAAATTAAACAACCATGGAGACATCACACACCCCTGCCGCAAACCTACATTCACTGAGAACCAATCACTTTCCTCTCTTCCTACACGTACACATGCCTTACATCCTCGATAAAAACTTTTCACTGCTTCTAACAACTTTCCTCCCACCCCATATATTCTTAATACCTTCCACAGAGCATCTCTATCAACTCTATCATATGCCTTCTCCAGATCCATAAATGCTACATACAAATCCATTTGCTTTTCTAAGTATTTCTCACATACATTCTTCAAAGCAAACACCTGATCCACACATCCTCTACCACTTCTGAAACCACACTGCTCTTCCCCAATCTGATGCTCTGTACATGCCTTCACCCTCTCAATCAATACCCTCCCATATAATTTACCAGGAATACTCAACAAACTTATACCTCTGTAATTCGAGCACTCACCCTTGTCCCCTTTGCCTTTGTACAATGGCACTATGCACGCATTCCGCCAATCCTCAGGCACCTCACCATGAGTCATACATACATTAAATAACCTTACCAACCAGTCAACAATACAGTCACCCCTTTTTTAATAAATTCCACTGCAATACCATCCAAACCTGCTGCCTTGCCGGCTTTCATCTTCCGCAAAGCTTTCACTACCTCTTCTCTGTTTACCAAATCATTTTCCCTAACCCTCTCACTTTGCACACCACCTCGACCAAAACACCCTATATCTGCCACTCTATCATCAAACACATTCAACAAACCTTCAAAATACTCACTCCATCTCCTTCTCACATCACCACTACTTGTTATCACCTCCCCATTTGCGCCCTTCACTGAAGTTCCCATTTGCTCCCTTGTCTTACGCACTTTATTTACCTCCTTCCAGAACATCTTTCTATTCTCCCTAAAATTTAATGATACTCTCTCACCCCAACTCTCATTTGCCCTTTTTTTCACCTCTTGCACCTTTCTCTTGACCTTCTGTCTCTTTCTTTTATACATCTCCCACTCAATTGCATTTTTTCCCTGCAAAAATCGTCCAAATATATATATATATATATATATATATATATATATATATATATATATATATATATATATATATATATATATATATATATATATTAAAAAAGGGGGTGACTGTATTGTTGACTGGTTGGTAAGGTTATTTAATGTATGTATGACTCATGGTGAGGTGCCTGAGGATTGGCGGAATGCGTGCATAGTGCCATTGTACAAAGGCAAAGGGGATAAGAGTGAGTGCTCAAATTACAGACGTATAAGTTTGTTGAGTATTCCTGGTAAATTATATGGGAGGGTATTGATTGAGAGGGTGAAGGCATGTACAGAGCATCAGATTGGGGAAGAGCAGTGTGGTTTCAGAAGTGGTAGAGGATGTGTGGATCAGGTGTTTGCTTTGAAGAATGTATGTGAGAAATACTTAGAAAAGCAAATGGATTTTTATGTAGCATTTAGGGATCTGGAGAAGGCATATGATAGAGTTGATAGAGATGCTCTGTGGAAGGTATTAAGAATATATGGTGTGGGAGGCAAGTTGTTAGAAGCAGTGAAAAGTTTTTATCGAGGATGTAAGGCATGTGTACGTGTAGGAAGAGATGAAAGTGATTGGTTCTCAGTGAATGTAGGTTTGCGGCAGGGGTGTGTGATGTCTCCATGGTTGTTTAATTTGTTTATGGATGGGGTTGTTAGGGAGGTGAATGGAAGAGTTTTGGAAAGAGGGGCAAGTATGAAGTCTGTTGGGGATGAGATAGCTTGGGAAGTGAGTCAGTTGTTGTTCGCTGATGATGCAGCGCTGGTGGCTGATTCATGTGAGAAACTGCAGAAGCTGGTGACTGAGTTTGGTAAAGTGTGTGAAAGAAGAAAGTTAAGAGTAAATATGAATAAGAGCAAGGTTATTAGGTACAGTAGGGATGAGGGTCAAGTCAATTGGGAGGTGAATTTGAATGGAGAAAAACTGGAGGAAGTGAAGTGTTTTAGATATCTGGGAGTGGATCTGGCAGCGGATGGAACCATGGAAGCGGAAGTAGATCATAGGGTGGGGAGGGGGCGAAAATTCTGGGAGCCTTGAAGAATGTGTGGAAGTCGAGAACATTATCTAGGAAAGCAAAAATGTGTATGTTTGAAGGAATAGTGGTTCCAACAATGTTGTATGGTTGCGAGGCGTTGGCTATGGATAGAGTGGTGCGCAGGAGGATGGATGTGCTGGAAATGAGATGTTTGAGGACAATGTGTGGTGTGAGGTGGTTTGATCGAGTGAATAATGTAAGGGTAAGAGAGATGTGTGGAAATAAAAAGAGCGTGGTTGAGAGAGCAGAAGAGGGTGTTTTGAAATGGTTTGGTCACATGGAGAGAATGAGTGAGGAAAGATTGACCAAGAGGATATATGTGTCGGAGGTGGAGGGAACGAGGAGAAGAGGGAGACCAAATTGGAGGTGGAAAGATGGAGTGAAAAAGATTTTGTGTGATCGGGGCCTGAACATGCAGGAGGGTGAAAGGAGGGCAAGGAATAGAATGAATTGGAGCGATATGGTATACCGGGGTTGACGTGCTGTCAGTGGATTGAATCAGGGCATGTGAAGCGTCTGGGGTAAACCATGGAAAGCTGTGTAGGTATGTATATTTGCGTGTGTGGACTTATGTATATACATGTGTATGGGGGTGGGTTGGGCCATTTCTTTCGTCTGTTTCCTTGCGCTACCTCGCAAACGCGGGAGACAGCGACAAAGCAAAAAAAAAAAATATATATATATATATATATATATATATATATATATATATATATATATATATATATATATATATTTATATATACATACACAAGCTTATACATATATACACATATACATATTCATACTTGCTGGCTTCATCCATTCTCTTCGACACCCTTCATTTGAAACATCATCCCCTCCACACACACCAGCGATGTGGCGCCTGGAAAAACAAAAAAGGGCACATTCGTTCACACTGAGTTTGTAGCTGTCGTGTGTAATTCACCGAAACCACAGCTCCTTTTCCACATCAGGCCCTACAAAAGTTTCCATGGTTTACCCCAGACGCTTCAACTTCCCTGGTTCAATCCATTGAAAGCGCGTCGATCCTTGTATACCACATCGTTCCAGTTCACTGAATACCTTACATGCCTTTCACCCTCCTGTATGTTCGCGATCCGATCGCTCAGAATCTTTTTCACTCCATCTTTCCACCTCCAATTTGGTCTCACCCTTCTCCTTTCCTCCAACTCTGACACATATATGGTCTTTGTCAATCTTTTCTCAATCCGTCTCTCCATGTGTCCAAATAATTTCAACACACCTTCTTCTCTCTCAACCACACTCTTATCATTACCACCCATCTCTCTTACCCTTTCATTACTTACTCGATGAAACCATCTAATACCACATATTGTCTTCAGACATTTTATTTCCAGGACATCCACCCTCCTCTGCACAACCCTATCTCTCGCCCGTGCCTCGCAACCATATAACATTGTTCGAACCACTGTTCCTTCAAACATAACCATTTTTGCTCTCCGAGATAACGTACCCTCCTTCACACATTCGTTACCACTCCCAGAACCTTCGCCGCCTCCCCCACTGTGACTCACTTCCGGTTCCATGGTTCCATCCGCTGCTAAGTCCACTCTCAGATATATAAAAAACTTTACTTCCATTTTTTCTCCATTCCGGCTTACCTCTCAATTAACTTGTCCTTCAGCCCTAATGGACCTAATAACCTTGCTCATATTCACCTTTACTTCAACTTTCTCCTTTAACAAACTTTTCCAAACTCAGTCGCCAACCGCTGCAGTTTTTCTCTAGAGCTGTATCACAGACAAACAGCTGACTAACTTCCCAAGCCCTCTCATCCAAAACAGAATACATACTCGTCCCTCTCTCTAAAACTCGTACACCACCCCGACCAAAACACCCTATATCTACCACTCTATCATCAAACACATTCATCAAATCTTCAAAGTACTCACTCCATCTTCTCACGTCACCACTGCTTGTTATTACCTTCCCATTTCTCCCCTTCATCGATGTTCCCATTTGTTCTCTTCTCTTACGCACTTTATTTACCTCCCTCCAAAATATATTTTCATTCTCTCTAAAGTATAATGACACTCTTATTGCAGTTCTCATTCGCTCTCTTTTTCACGTCTTCAAACTTTCTCTTGATCTTTTGCCGCTTTCTTTTATACATCTCTCAATTATTTACACTACTTCCTTGCAAAAATCGTCCAAACGCCTCTCTCTTCTCTTTCACTAACAATCTTACCTCTTTGTCCCACCACTCACTACCCTTTCTAATCTGCCCACCTCCCACCTTTCTCATGCCATATGACTCCTTTGCGCAAGCCATTACTTTTTCCCTAAATACATCCCATTCCTCCCCCATCCCCTTACCTCACTTCCTCTCACCTTCTTGCCACTCTTCACAGAATCTCTTCTAGTATATCCTCACACAAGTCTCCTTTCCGAGGTCACATACTCTCACCACTCTCTTCACTCTAACGTTCTCTCTTCTTTTCTGACACCATTCACAAGTCTTCACCATCGCCTCCAAAAGATAGTGATCAGACATCCCTCCAGCTGCCCCTCTCAGCACATAAATATCCAGAAGTCTCTCTTTTACATGCCTATCAATTATTAATTAATCCAATATTACCCTCTGGCCGTCTCTCCTACTCACATACGTATGGTTATTTATATCTCTCTTTTTAGACCAGGTATTTCAAATCACCAGTTCTTTTTCAGCACACAAATCCACAAGCTCTTCATCATTTCCATTTACAATATAGCACACCCTATGTACACCAATAATACCCTCAAGTGACATTACTCACCTTTCCATTCAAAATCACCCATCACTATAACCCGGTCTCATCCATCAAACCTGCTAACACACTTATTCAGCTGATCCCAAGACACTTGCTCCTCATGATCTTCCTTCTCAGGACCAGGTGCATAGGGGGAAAAGGACACTTTTCACATAATCCCTGCGTGTTCTAAAGGGCGACTAAAAGGGTAGGGAGTGGGGGGCTGGAAATTCTCTTCTTCAGTTTCTGCTTTTCCAAGAAAGAAAAGAGAAGGGATCCAAATGAGGATTTTCCCTTTTAGGCTCACTCCTCAGTTATTAACGTTACCTAGTTAACGCGGGAAATTGCGAATATGTATGAACAGAAAAAAAAAATTCTCCTTCTCCCCAACATTCTTTCTTCTTTTCTGAAAGCCCCTACAAATCTTCACCCTCGCCTCCACAAGATAATGATCAGACATCCCTCCACTTGCACCTCTCAGCACATTGACATCCAAAAGTCTCTCTTTCGCGCACCTATCAATAAACACGTAATCCAATAATGCTCCCTGGCCATCTCTCCTACTTACATACGTATACTTATGTATATCTCGCTTTTTAAACCAGGTATTCCCAATCATCAGTCCTTTTTCAGCACATAGATCTATAAGCTCTTCAAAATTTCCATTTACAACACTGAACACCCCATGTATACCAATTATTCCCTCAACTGCCACATTACTCACCTTTGCATTCAAATCACCCATCACTATAACCCGGTCTCGTGCATCAAAACCACTGACACACTCATTCAGTTGCTCCCAAAACACTTGCCTCTCATGATCTTTCTTCTCATGCCCAGGTGCATATGCACCAATAATCACCCATCTCTCTCCATCAACTTTCAGTTTTACCCATATCAACCTAGAATTTACTTTCTTACATTCTATCACATACTCCCAAAACTCCTGTTTCAGGAATAGAGCTACTCCTTCCCTTGCTCTTGTCCTCTCACTAACCCCTGACTTTACTCCCAAGACATTCCCAAAACACTCTTCCCCTTTACCCTTGAGCTTCGTTTCACTCAGAGCCAGAACATCCAGGTTCCTTTCCTCGAATATACCACCTATCTCTCCTTTTTTCTCATCTTGGTTACATCCACACACATTTAGACACCCCAATCTGAGCCTTCGAGGAGGATGAGCACTCCCCGGGTGACTCCTTTTTCTGTTTCCCCTTTTAGAAAATTAAATCATATATATATATATATATATATATATATATATATATATATATATATATATATATATATATATATATATATATATATATATATATATATATATATATATATATATATATATATAAATTTTATTATTATTTTTTTTATACTTTGTCGCTGTCTCCCGCGTTTGCGAGGTAGCGCAAGGAAACAGACGAAAGAAATGGCCCAACCCCCCCCCCCCATACACATGTATATACATACGTCCACACACGCAAATATACATACCTACACAGCTTTCCATGGTTTACCCCAGACGCTTCACATGCCTTGATTCCATCCACTGACAGCACGTCAACCCCGGTATACCACATCGCTCCAATTCACTCTATTCCTTGCCCTCCTTTCACCCTCCTGCATGTTCAGGCCCCGATCACACAAAATCTTTTTCACTCCATCTTTCCACCTCCAATTTGGTCTCCCTCTTCTCCTTGTTCCCTCCACCTCCGACACATATATCTTCTTGGTCAATCTTTCCTCACTCATCCTCTCCATGTGCCCAAACCACTTCAAAACACCCTCCTCTGCTCTCTCAACCACGCTCTTTTTATTTCCACACAATATATATATATATATATATATATATATATATATATATATATATATATATATATATATATATATATATATATATATATATATATATATATATATATATATATATATATATATATATATATATATATATATATATATATATATATATATATATATATATATATATGTATATATATATATATATATATATATATATATATATATATATATATATATATATATATATATGTATATATATATATATATATATATATATATATATATATATATGTGTGAAATATGTATATATATATATATATATATATATATATATATATATATATATATATATATATATATATATATATATATATATATATATATATATATATATGTATATATATATATATATATATATATATATATATATATATATATATATATATATATATATATATATATATATATATATATATATATATATATATATATATATATATATATATATATATATATATATTCATACTTTGTAGCTCTCTCCCGCGTTAGCGAGGTATCGCAAGGAAACAGACGAAAGATTGGCCTAACCCACCCACATACACATATAAATACATACACGTCCACACACGTACATATACATACCTATACATCTCAACGTCTACATATATATACACACAGACATATACGTATATACACATATGCATGATTAATACTGTCTGCCCTTATTCATTCTCGTCGCCACCCCGCCACACATGAAATGACCACTCCCTCCCCCCCCGCATGTGCGCAAGGCGACACGAGGAAAAGACAACAAAGGCCACATTCGTTCTCACCCAGTCACTAGCTGTCATGTATAATCCACCGAAACCACAGCTCCCTTTCCACATCCAAGCCCAACAGAACTTTCCAAAGTCTACCCCAGACGCTTTACATGCCCTGGTTAAATCCAGTGATAGTACGTCGACCCCGGTATACCACATCGTTCCAATTCACTCTATTCCTTGCACGCCTCTCACCCTCCTGCATATTCAGGCCCCGATAACTCAAAATCCTTTTCACTCCATCTTTCCACCTCCAATTTGGTCTCCCACTTCTCGTTCCCTCCACCTCTGACACATATATCCTTTTTGTCAATATTTCCTCACTCATTCTCTCCATGTGACCAAACCATTTCAAAACACCCTCTTCTGCTCTTTCAAGCACACTCTTTTTATTACCACACATATCACTTACCCTTTCATTTTTTTACTCGATCAAACCACCCCACACCACATATTGTCCTCAAACATCTCATTTCCAACACATCCACCCTCCTCCGAACAACTCTCTCTATAGCCCACGCCTCGCAACCATATAACATTGTTGGAACCACTATTCCTTCAAATATACCTATTTTTGCTTTCCGAGATAACGTTCTCATCTTCCACACATTTTTCAACGCACCTAGAACTTTCGCCCCCTCCCTCACCCTATGACTCACTTCCGCTTCCATTGTTCCATCCGCTGCCAAATCCACTCCCAGATATCTAAAACACTTTACTTCCTCCATTTTTTCTCCATTAAAACGTACCTCCCAATTGACTTGTCTCTCAACCCTACTGTTCCTAATAAACTTACTCTTATACACATTTACTCTCAACTTTCTTCTTTCACACACTTTAACAAACTCAGTCACCAGAATCTGCAGCTTCTCACCCGAATCAGCCACTAGCAATGTATCATCAGCGAAAAACAGCTGACTCACTTCCTAAGCTCTCTCATCCATAACAGACTGCATACTTGCCGCTCTCTCTAAACTCTTGCATTCACCTCCTTAACAACCCCACCCATTAACGAATTAAACAACCTTGGAGACATCACGCACCCGTGCAGCAAACCGTCATTCAATGAGAACCAGTCTATTTTGTCTCTTCCTACTCGTACACATGCCTTACATCCCCGACAAAGACTTTTCAGTGCTTTTAACAACTTGCCTCCCACACCATATATTCTTAATATCTTCCACAGAGAATCTCTATCAACTATCATATGCCTTCTCCAGATCCATAAATGCTACATACGAGTCCATTTGCTTTTCTAAGTATTTCTCACATACATTCTTGAAAGCAAACACCTGATCCAAACATCCTGTATCTCCTATGGAACCACAAATTTCTTCCCCAATCTGATGCTCTGTACATGCCTTCACTCTCTCAATCAATACCCTTTCAAACAATTTACCAGGAAGACTTTACAAACTCCCCTATCCCCAGGGATAGGGAGAAAGAATACTTCCCACGCATTCCTCACGCGTCGTAGAAGGCGACTAAAGGGGACGGGAGCAGGTTGCTGAAAACCCTCCCCTCCTTGTATTTTAACTTTCTAAAAGGGAAAACAGAAGGAGTCACGCGGGGAGTGCTCATCCTCCTCGAAGGCTTAGATTGGGGAGTCTAATTGTGTGTGGATGTAACCAAGATGAGAAAAAAAGTAGAGATAGGTAGTATGTTTGAGGAAAGGAACCTGGATGTTTTGGCTCTGAGTGAAACGAAGCTCAAGGGTAAAAGGGGTGAGTGGTTTGGGTATGTCTTGGGAGTAAAGTCAGGGGTTAGTGAGAGGACAAGAGCAAGGGAAGGGGTAACACTACTCCTGAAACAGGAGTTGTGGGATTGTGATAGAGTGTAAGAAAGTAAACCCTAGATTGATATGGGCAAAACTCATAGTTGATGGAAAGAGAAGGGAGATTACTCGATGTATTTAGGGAAGCAGTGATGGCTTTCGTGGGAGGTAGGTTGATTAGAAGGGTAGTGAGTGGTGGGATGAAGTAAGATTATTAGTGAAAGAGAAGAGAGAGGCATTTGGACGATTTTTGCAGGAAAAAAATGTAAATGAGTGGGAGATGTATAAAAGAAAGAGGCAGGAGGTCAAGAGAAAGGTGCAAGAGGTGAAAAAGATGGCAAATGTGAGTTGGGGTGAGAGAGTATCATTAAATTCTAGGGAGAATAAAAAGATGTTTTGGAAGGAGGCAAATAAAGTGCGTAAGACAAGGGAACAAATGGGAACATCAGTAAAGCGGGCTAATAGGGAGGTGATAACAAGTAGTGGTGATATGAGGAGATGGAGTGAATATTTTGATGGTTTGTTAAATGTGTTTGATGATAGAGTAGCAGGTATAGGGTGTTTTGGTCGAGGTGGTGTGCAAAGTGAGAGGGTTAGGGAAAATGATTTAGTAAACAGAGAAGAGGTAGTAAAAGCTTTGTGGAAGATGAAAGCCGGCAAGGCAGAGGGTTTGCATGGTATTGCAGGGAAATTAATAAAAAAAAAAGGTGACTGTATTGTTGACTGGTTGGTAAGGTTATTTGATGTATGTATGACTCATGGTGAGGTGCGTGAGGATTAGCAGAATGCTTGCATAGTGCCATTGTATACAGGCAAAGGGGACAAAGGTAAGTGCTCATATTACAAAGTATAAGTTTGTTCAGTATTTCTGGGAAATTATATGGGAGGGTATAGATTGAGAGGGTAAAGGCATGTACAGAGCATTAGATTGGGGAAGAGCAGTGTGGTTTCAGAAGTGGTAGAGGATGTGTGGATCAAGTTTTTGTTTTCAAGAATGTATGTGAGAAATACTTAGAAAAGCAAATGGATTTATATGTACCATTTATGGATCTGGAGAAGGCATACGATAGAGTTGATAGAGATGCTCTGTGGAAGGTATGAAGAAAATATGGTGTGGGAGGCAAGTTGTTAGAAGCTGTGAAAAGTTTTTATCGAGGATGCAAGGCATGTGTACGTGTAGGATGAGAGAGGAAAGTGATTGGTTCTCAGTGAATGTAGGTTTGCAGCAGGGGTGTGTTATTTCTTCATGGTTGTTTAATTTGTTTATGGATGGGGTTGTTAGGGAGGTGATGCAAGACTTTTGGAATGAGGGGTAAGTATGCACTCTGTTGTTGATGAGAGAGCTTGGGAAGTGAGTCAGTTGTTCGCTGACGATACATCGCTGGTGGCTGATTCATATGAGAAACTGCAGAAGCTGGTGGCTGAGTTTGGTAAAGTGTGTGAAAGAAGAAAGCTGAGAGTAAATATTAATAAAAACAAAGTTATTAGGTACAGTAGGGTTGAGGGTCAAGTCAATTGGGATGAAAATGTGAATGGAGAAAAACTGGAGGAAGTGAAGTGCTTTAGATATCTGGGAGTGGATTTGGCAGCGGATGGAACCATGGAAGCGGAAGCGAATCATAGGGTGGGGGAGGGGGCGAAAATTCTGGGAGCGTTGAAGAATGTGTGGAAGACGAGAACATTATCTCAGAAAGCAAAAATGGGTATGTTTGAAAGAATAATGGTTCCAAAAATGATGTATGGTTGCGAGGTGTGGGCTATGGATAGAGTTGTGCGGAGGAGGGGGATGTGTTGGAAATGAGATGTTTCAGGACAATGTGTGGTGTGAAGTGGTTTGATCGAGTAATTGATAATAGCGTAAGAGAGACGTGTGGTAATAAAAAGAGTGCTGTTGGGAGAGCAGAAGAGAGTGTTTTCAAATGGTTTGGTCACATGGAGAGAATGAGCGAGGAAAGATTGACAAAAGAGGATATATATTTGTCAGAATTGGAGGGAACAAGAAGTGGGAGACCTAATTGGAGGTGGAGAGATGAAGTGAAAAAGATTTTGAGTGATCGGGGCCTGAACATGCAGGAGGGTGAAACGCATGCAAGGAATAAGGTGAATTGGAACGATGTGGTACACCGGGGTCGACGTGATGTCAATAGATTGACACAAGGCATATGAAGCGTCTGGGGTAAACTATGGAAAGGTCTGTGGGCCTGGATGTGGAAAGGGAGCTGTGGTGTTGGTGCATTATTACATGGTACCTAGTGACTGAGTGTGAACGAATGGGGCCTTCTTTGTTTTTTCCTAGCGCTACCTCGCACACATGATCGGGGAGGAGGTTGCTATTTCGTGTGGCGAGGTGGCGATGGGAATGAACAAATGCAGACAGTATGAATTATGTACATGTGTATATATACATATGTCTGTGTGTGTATATATATGTATACGTTGAGATGCATAGGTATGTATATTTGCGTGTGTGGACGTGTATTTATATACATGTGTACGTGACTGGGTTGGGCCATTCTTTCGTTTCCTTGCGCTACCTCGCTAACGCGGGAGACAGTGACAAAGCAAAATAGATAAATAGATATATAAATACTTTACAAACTTAAGCCTCTGTAATTTGAGCACTCATCTTTATTCCCTTTACCTATGTACAATGGCACTATGCAAGCATTCCGGCAATCCTCACGCACCTCACCATGAGTCATACCTACATTAAATAAACTTACCAACCAGTGAACAATAGAGTCACCCCCTTTTTTTATAGATTCCACTGCAATACCATCCAAATCCGCTGCCTTGCAGGTTTTCATCTTTCGCAAATCTTTTACTAACTCTTCTCTGTTTACCAAATCATTCTCCCTAATCCTCTCACTTTGCACACCACCTCCACCAAAACACCCAATATCTGCTGCTCTATCATCAAACACATTCAACAGATGTTCAAAATATTCACTCCATATCCTTCTCACATCACCACTACTTGTTATCACCTCCCTATTAGCGCCCTTCACTGATGTTCCCATTTGTTCCCTTCTCTTACACACTATATTTAACTCCTTCCAAAACTTCTTTTTATTCTCCCTAAAATTTAATGATACTCTCTCACCCCAACTCTCATTTGCATTCTTTTTCACTTCTTGCATTTTTCTCTTGACCTCCTTCCTCTTTCCTTTATACATTTCCCACTCATTTGCATTATTTCCCTGCAAAAATCGTCCAAATGCCTCTCACTTCTCTTTCACTAATAATCTTACTTCTTCATCCCACCACTCACTACCCTTTCTAATCTGCCCACCTCCCACGCTTCTCATACCATAAGCATCTTTTGTGCAAGCCATCACTACTTCCCTAAATACATTCCATCCTCCCCTACTCCCCTTACGTCCTTTCTTCTCACCTTTTTCTATTCTGTACTTAGTCTCTCTTGGTACTTCCTTACACAAATCTCCTTCCCAAGATCACTTACTCTCACCATTCTATTTACCCCAACATTCTCTCTTCTTTTCTGAAAACTTCTACAAATCTTGAGCTTCGCCTTCAAAATGTAATGATCAAACATCACTCCACTTGCACCTCTCAGCACATTAACATCTAAAAGTCTCCCTTTCACGCGCCTATCAATTAACAAGTAATCCAATAACGCTCTCTGGCCTTATCTCTTACTTACATACGCATACTTATGTATGTCTCTCTTTTTAAACCAGGTATTCCCAATCATCAGGCCTTTTTCAGCTCACAAATATACAAGCTCTTCACCATTTCCATTTACAACACTGAACATCCCATGTACACCAATTATTCCCTAAACTGCTACATTACTCACCTTTGTATTCAAATCACCCAACTCTCTCCATCCACACTCAGTTTTACCCATATCAATGTAGAGTTTTCTTTCTTACACTTTATAACATATTCCCACTACTAATGTTTCAGGAGTAGTGCTACTCCTTTCCTTGATCTTTTCCTCTCACCAACCCCTGACTTTACTCCCTAGACATTCCCAAATCACTCTTCTCTTTTACTCTTTAGCTTCGTTTCTCTCAGAGAAAAAACATCCAGGTTCCTTTACTCAAGCATACTACCTATCTCTCCTTTTTTCTCATCTTGGTTACATCCACACACATTTAGACAACCCAATCTGAGCCTTCGAGGAAGATGAGCACTCCCCGCGTGACTCCTTCTTCTGTTTCTCTTTTTAGAAAGTTAAAATATAAGGGGGTGGGTTTGTAGCCCCCCGTTCCGTCCCCTTTATTCGTCTTGTACGACATTTGAGGAATGCGTGGGAAGTATTCTCTTCGATGTATATCAACTGACTGTTATATTTCTCTCTTGTGTCTCCCCTGATGATGTGATTATTACACGAAAGTGCACTTGGGAACTTTTCGTGTTTCATTTTCCCCGTGGATTCATAGGAATATATATATATATATATATATATATATATATATATATATATATATATATATATATATATATATATATATATATATATATATATATATATATATATATATATATATATATATATCTTTCTTTCTTTCAAACTATTCGCCATTTCCCGCGTTAGCGAGGTAGCGTTAGGAACAGAGGACTGGGCCTTTTTTGGAATATCCTCACCTGGCCCCCTCTGTTCCTTCTTTTGGAAAATTAAAAAAAAAAAAACGAGAGGGGAGGATTTCCAGCCCCCCGCTCCCTCCCCCTTTAGTCGCCTTCTACGACACGCAGGGAATACGTGGGAAGTATTCTTAATCCCCTATCCCCAGGGAAAATATATATATATTATTTATTTTGCTCTCTCGCTGTCTCCCGCGTTAGCGAGATAACGCAAGGAAACAGACGAAAGAATGGCCCAACCCACCCACATACACATGTATATACATACACTTCCACACACGCAAATATACATACCTATAGGTCTCAATATATACATATATATATACACACAAAAACATATACATATATACACATGCATATAATTCATACGTCTGCCTTTATTCATTCCTATCGCCACCTCGCAACACATAAAATAACCACCCCCTCCCCCCTCATGTGCGCGAGGTAGCTCCAGGAAAAGACAACAAAGGCAACATTCGTTCACACTCAGGCTCTCGCGACCATGTAATAATGCACCGAAACCACTGCTCCCTATTCACATCCAGGCCCCACAGAACTTTCCATGGTTTACCCCAGACGGATCACATGCCCTGGTTTAATCCACTGACAGCACGTCTACCGCAGTATAACACATCGTTCCAATTCACTCTATTCCTTGCACGCCTTTCACCCGCCTGCATGTTCAGGCCCCGATCCCTCAAAATCTTTTTCACTCCACCTTTCCACCTCCAATTTGGTTTCCCGCTTCTTGTTCCCTCCACCTCCGACACATATACCCTCTTGGTAATCTTTCTTCACTAATTCTCTCTATGTTACGAAACCATTTCAAAACATCCTCTTCTGCTCTCTCAACCACACTCTTTTTATTACCACACAACTCTCTTACCCTTACATTACTTACTCGATCAAACCACCTCAAACCACAAATTGTCCTCAAACATCTCATTTCCAGCACGTCCACCCTCCTGTGCACAACTCTATCCATAGCCCATGACTCGCAACCATACAACATTGTTCGAACCACTATTCCTTTAAACATACCCATTTTTACTTTCCGAGATAATGTTCTCGACTTCCACACATTCTTCAAGGCTCCCAATATTTTCGCCCCCTCCCCTACCACATGATTCACTTCCGGTTCCATGGTTCCATCCGCTGCCAAAACCACTCCCAGATATCTAAAACACTTCACTTCCTCCAGTTTTTCTTCATTCAAACTTACCTCCCAATTGACTTGACCCTCAACCCTACTGTACCTAATAACCTTGCTCGTATTCACATTTACTCTCAACTTTCTTCTTTCACACACTTTACGGAACTCAGTCACCAGCTTCTGCAGTTTCTGAC
The DNA here is from genome assembly GCF_036320965.1 of Panulirus ornatus. Taxonomy (NCBI): domain Eukaryota; kingdom Metazoa; phylum Arthropoda; class Malacostraca; order Decapoda; family Palinuridae; genus Panulirus; species Panulirus ornatus. Next base: position 34,892,368 of record NC_092242.1, read on the forward strand.
ATAAATCAGCCACAAGCGCTGTATCATCAGCGAACAACAACTGACTCACTTCCCAAGCTCTCTCATCCACAACAGACTACATACTTGCCCCTCTTTCCAAAACTCTTGCATTCACCTCCCTAACAACCCCATCCATAAACAAATTAAACAGCCATGCAGACATCACACACCCCTGCCGCAAACCCATATTTACTGACAACCAATCACTTTCCTCTCTTCCTACACGTACACATGTCTTACATCCTCGATAAAAGCTTTTCACTGCTTCTAACAATTTGCCTCCAACACCATATATTCTTAATACCTTCCACACACCATCTCTATCAACGCTAACATATGACTTCTCCAAATCCATAAATGCTATATACAAGTCCATTTCCTTTTCTAAGTATTTCTCACATACATTCTTCAAAGCAAACAACTGATCCACACATCCTCTACCACTTCTGAAACCACACAGCTCTTCCCCAGTCTGATGCTCTGTACATGCCTTCACCCACCCAATCAATACCCTCCCATATAATTAACCAGGAATACCTAACAAACTTGTACATCTGTAATTTGAGCACTCACTCTTATCCCCTTTGCCTTTGTACAATGGTACTATGCAAGCATTTCGCAAATCCTCAGGCACTTCACCATGAATCATACATACATTAAATAACCTTACCAACCAGTCAACAATACAGTCACCTCCTTTTTAATAGATTCCACTGCAATACTATCCAAACCTGCTGCCTTGCCGGCTTTCATCTTCAGCAAAGCTTTTATTACCTCTTCTCTGTTTACCAAAAAATTTTCCCTAACCCTCTCACTTTGCACACCACCTCGACCAAAACACCCTATATCTGCCACTCTATCATCAAACACATTCAACAAACCTTCAAAATACTCACTCCATCTCCTTCTCACATCAGCACTAATTGTAATCACATCCCCATTAGTCCCCTTCACTGAAGTTCCCATTTGCTCCCTTGTCTTACGCACTTTATTTACCTTCTTCCAAAACATCTTTTTATTCTCCCTAAAATTCAATGATACTCTCTCACCCCAACTCTCTTTTGCCCTCTTTTTCACCTCTTGCACCTTTCTCTTGACCTCCTGCCTCTTTCTTTTATACATCTCCCACTCATTTGCATTTTTCCCTGCAAAAATTGTCCAAATACCTCTCTCTTCTCTTTCACTAATAATCTTACTTCTTCATCCCACCACTCACTACCCTTTCTAATAAACCCACCTCCCACGCTTCTCTTGCCACAAGCATCTTTTGCGCAAGCCATCACTGCCTCCCAAGATACATCCCATTCCTCCTCCACTCCCCTTACCTCCTTTGTTCTCACCTTTTTCCATTCTGTACTCAGTCTCTCCTGGTACTTCCTCACACAAGTCTCCTTCCCAAGCTCACTTACTTTCACCACCCTCTTCACCCCAACATTCTCTCTTCTTTTCTGAAAACCCCTACAAATCGTCACCCTCGCCTTCAGAATATAATGATCATACATCCCTCCAGTTGCAACTCTCAGCATATTAACATCCAAAAGTCTCTCTTTCGCGCGCGTGTCAATTAACACGTAATCCAATCACGCTCTCTGGCCATCTCTCCTACTTACATACGTATACTTATGCATATCTCGCTTTTTAAACCAGGTATTCCGAATCACCAGTCCTTTTTCAGCACATAGATTTACAAGATCTTCATCATTTCCATTTACAACACTGAACACCCCATGTATACCAATTATTCCCTCCAGTGCCACATTACTCACCTTTGCATTCAAACCATCCATTACTATAACCCGGTCTTGTGCATCAAAACCACTGACACACTCATTCAGCTGCTCCCAAAAAACTTGCCTCTCATGATCTTTCTTGTCATGCCCAGGTGCATATGCACCAATAATCACCCATCTCTCTCCATCTTCTTTCAGGTTTACCCATATCAATCTAGAATTAACTTTCTTACACTCTATCACATACTCCCACAACTCCTGTTTCAGGAGTAGTGCTACTGCTCCCTTGCTCTTGCCCTATCACTAACCCCTGACTTTACTCCCAAGACATTCCCAAACCACTCTTCCCTTTTACCCTTGAGCTTCGTTTCACTCAGAGCCAAAACATCCAGGTTCCTTTCCTCAAACATACTACCTATCTCTCCCTTTTTCTCATCTTGGTTACATCCACACACATTTAGGCACCTCAATCTGAGCCTTCGAGGAGGATGAGCAATCGCCGCGTGATTCCTTCTTCTGTTTCCCGTTTTAGAAAGTCAAAATACAAGGAGGAGAGGGTTTCTGTCCCCCTGCTCCCGTCCCCTTTAGTCACCTTTTGCGACACGTGAGGAATGGGTGGGAAGTATTCTTTCACCCCTATCCCAAGGGATATATATATATATATATATATATATATATATATATATATATATATATATATATATATATATATATATATATATATATATATATATATATATATATATATATATATATTGAAAATGAAAACCGATAACCTGGTGAGTTTGGATGGTATTGCGGTGGAATTTGTTAAAAAAGCGGGTGACTGTGTTGTTGATTAGTTAGTGAGCATATTCAATGTATAGATTATGAAGTACCTGAGGATCGGCGGAATGTTTGAATTAGAGAGGCATGAGTTTGTTGAGTATTCCTAGGAAATGATATGGGAGATTATTGATTGATAAGGCACAGGCATGTACAAAGCAACACACTGGGGAGAGTAGTGTGGTTTCTGAAGTGGTTGAGGATGTGTGGATCAGGTGTTTGCTCTGACGAATATATGTAATAAATACTTAGGAAAGCTCATGGATTTCTATGAAGCATTTATGGATTTCGAGTGTCATCTGATAGGTTTGATAGAGATGGTTTGTGGAAGGTAAGTTGTTCGTAGAGGAGAAAAATTTTTCCAAGGATGTAAAGCATGTGCATGAGTAGGAAGAGAGGATAGTGATTGGTTTCCAGTGAATATCGGTTTCCGGCAGGGTTGAGTGATGTTCCATGGTTGTATAACTTTTTTATGGATGGGGTGGTTAGGGAAGTGAATGTAGCAGTTTTGGAAAGAGGGGCAAGTATGCAGTCTGGTGGGTATGAGAGGGCTTGGGAAGTGAGTCAGTTGTTGTTTGCTGATGACACAGCGCTGATGGCTGATTCGGGTGAGAAAATTTTCTCACTCCATATTTCCACATCCAACTGGGTTTCTCGCTCCTCCTTCTTCCCTCCACCCCATGTATCCTATTTGTTAATCTTTCCTCACTCATTCTTTCCATGTGTTCAAACCATTTCAACATACCCTCTTCTGCTCTCTCAAGCAGTCGTTTTATTGCCAACCGTCTCTCTTACCCTTTCATTACATAATCGATCAAAACACCTCACACGACATATTGTCCTCAAACATATCATTTCCAACACATCCACCCTCCTCTGCATAACCATATCTATAGCAAATGCTTCGCAACCATATAACATTGTTGGAACTACTATTCCTTCAAACATACCCATTATTGCTCTCCAAGATAACGTTCTCGCCTTACATGTATTCTTTAATGCTTCCAAAACTTTCGTTCCCTCCACCTTGTGACTAACCTCCTCTTCCAAAGATCTATTCGCTGCTGAGTCCACTCCAAGATATCTAAAACACTTCACTTCCTCCATTTTTTCTCCATTCGAACCTACTTCCCAGTTAACTTGTCCCTCAACCAAACTGAACCTAATAACCTTGCTCTTAATCACATTTACTCTCAACTTTCTTCTTTCACACACTTTACCAAACTCAGTCACCAACTTCTGCAGTTTCTCACACGAATCAGCCACCAGCGCTGTTTCATCAGCAAACAACTGACTCACTTCCCAAGCCCTCTCATCAAGAACAGACTACACAGTTGTCCCTCTCTCTAAAACTCTTGCATTCACCTCCCTAACCACCCCATCCCTAAACAAATTAAACAACCATGGAGACGTCCAACAACCGTGCCGCAAACCGACATTCAGTGGGAACCAACTACTTTCCTCTCTTCCTACTCTTACACATGCCTTACATCCTTGGTAAAAAACTTTTGACTGCTTCAAGCAACTTACCTCCCACACTATATACTCTTAAAACCTTCCTCAAAGTATCTCTATCCACCCTATCATATGCCCTCTCCAGATCCGGAAATGCTTCATAGAAATCTATCTGTTTTTCTAAGTATTTCTCACATACATTTTTCAAAGCAAGCACCTGATCCACACACCCTCTACCACTTCGGAAACCACACTCCTCTTCCCCAGTCTGATGCTCTGTAAATTCCTTTACCTTCTCAATCAATTCCCTCCCATATAATTTCCCAGGAATACTCAACAAATTCATACCTCTGTAATTTGAACACTCACCTTTATCACATTTGCCTTTGTACAATGGCACTATGTATGCATTCCGCCAATCCTCCAGCACTTCACCATGATTCATAGATACATTGAAAATCCTTACCATCCAATCAACTACACAGTCACCCCATTTTTTTTTATGTAAATTCCACTGTAATACCATCCAAACCCGTCGCCTTGCCGGCGTTCATCTTCCGCAATGTTTTCATTACCTCTTATCTGTTCAAGAAACCATTCTTCCTGACCCCTCTCACTTTGCAAACCACCCCAATCAAAATACCATATACCTACCACTGTCATCAAACACATTGAATAGATCTTCAAAATATTCACTCCATCTCCCTCTCACTCCATTACTACTTGTTATTACCTCCCCATTTCCCTCCTTCACCGATGCTCCCATTTGTTCTCTTGTCTTATGGTGATTTGTTGGGTGAAAAGAGAAGAGGTAGTGAAAGCCTTGTGTAATATGAAATGTGGTAAGGCCGTTGGCGTAAACGTGACTGCAGTTGACTTTCGTAAGAATTTTGGGTGACTGTGTTGTTGATTGGTTGTTTAGGATTTTCGGTGTATGCATGGGTCATGATTAGGTTGCTGAGGATTAACGGAATGCATGTACGTATAGTGCTAATGTATAAATGCATGAGGGATAAAGGTTGATGTTCGAATTACACAGGTGTAAAATAGCTGAGTGTGCTTAGTAAGATGTATGGAATTGAATGAGAAGGAGGTGAAATGCACAAAAGATCAGATTGGGGAAGAACAGTGTGGTTTCACAGGTGGTAGAGGATGTGTGGATCATGTGTTTGCTTAAAAAGTGGGTGAGAAATACTTTAAGATCTTAAAACAGAATGATCTTCGAAAGCTATAAGAAGCAATGAGGAATTTTTCAAAAAAATTGTAGCAAGTGTGCACGTAGATAGAATATAGAGGAGGTTGCGTGGTTCCAGGTGAAGGTGTGTCGGCGGCAGGGGTGTGTACCACCGTTAACTGTTTGATTTCTTTATGGTTAGGGTGGTGAGAGAAGTAAATGCTGGGGCACAATAGAAAAGGAGCAGGTTTGGAGTCTCTCAGGAGTGGTGGTCCTGGGAGGTGTGTCAGTTTTTGTTTACTGATGATGCAGCACAAATGGAAAGTTCGAGTGAAAAACTGCAGAGGTAGGTTTTAAGTTCTGACGAATATTTAAGCTGAGAAAGTTGAAAGTAAATGTACATAAAAACAGATTTTTAGTTTTACCGGTGGAGAGAGACTGGTTATTTGGATGTACCTTTGAATAACAAAAAAAAAATTAAAGGAAGTGGGGTCTTTAAGATACCTGGGTGTGGGTGAAGGTCTTGAGCAATAAGAAATGTCTGCTTAGGAAAGTTTGAGCAAACATGGGAATGTTTAGTGGTATAGTAGTGCTGACTGTGAATATGTTAAAAATAAAACCTTTAACGACAACAAATAATGTGAAGAAGCTTCACCGACGTGGTAAGAGAGAGATGTAGTAAAAGAAATATGGTTGAAATAACTGAAGAGGGAGTGCTGAAATTGTCTGAACATTTGGAAAGGATGCGTGAAATCAGATTGGCACTGAAGGGACAGGGGAAAGAGGTATATTAGATTGGACATGGGAGGATAGAGTGAAAAATGTTTTGAGTGCCGGGAACCTGAACATGCAGTATGGTGTTAGGTGTGGGCGGGATAGAATGAATTGGAGCGACATACTGACAGTGGACGGAACCACGGCATATGAAGCGGTCAGGGAGCACCACGGAAGGTTTATAGGGCTTAGTTGTGAGTGGAGGTTCTAATTTCATTGCATTATTTGTGATAGCTAAAGAGTGCATGTGAGTGAATGAGACCGATCTTCCCTTGTTTCTGGTGCTACCTTGCTGACTCGGGAGACAGTGAACAATATGGGAAGAAGTTACTGAAGTGATGGTAATTATAATAATGATGATAATGATAGTGGTAGTAGTTATTATTACAGTAATTATTTGTATCATTATCGTAAAACACTTATTGAATTAATTGTAATCAAATGATGAAAATACATAAAAACATTTTCAAATCACAATGAAGGTATAAAAGGGAGGGACTGAATATTAACGACATTTTTAACACATACGTTAGGATAGGAGGTAACATATAACTGACTGAGTGTTGATAATTATCATACTGGTTGAGATGGAGCTCTTAATGTAGCGGTCTGTACGAGCTCAAACGGACATAATGTGGCTGTTGTGTTCAGGTGTAACTCAGAGAGAGGGACATCAGATGGCAGGAAGGGGCGATGGTTAGAGTGATGCAGTAGCTTGTTTCTGAGCTTTACGAAAAGACTCAGGAGGCTGGAGCAAGTCGGGGTGATCATATGTGTTGAACGCCTCACGAGAGGTGGTGCAAGATGGATATAGGACGATTTTCCTTGTCCTTTTCGGCTTTTTCCATTAGTTGTCATTTAATGGTGATTTAGGAGGCAGGTCGGGAAGAGATGGGTAAGCCTTGGAAGAAGGAAAGCTTTATAGATGTTCAAGTTTTTTGGGCTTGAGGAAAACGTTCAGAGAATATGTGGAAATTTTGGCAACGGTACTGAATGTTTCTTCTGTCTAATTCTAAAATACAAAGTGACACCCAGCAACTTGGTCGTGGAGACCAGGACATGCTGGATCAATAAGTCCAAAGCAAGACGGACGTACTACATAACTACAGTCTTGGTTTGATTGATGTTGGCGATGTTGGCGGGCACCCAGAGCTGAAGAGTATTATACGTGCGGTCAAGGTTGATGTATTAGTGAGGAGAGATAATTTCCACTATCACAGGACGTTTATACGTCGCTCATGTTGGATATATATCAACAACACAGTTTCTTTTCTCTAGATGTCCTTTTGATGATGAAGATATTTGCAGTAGTTAAAGCCACAGTTCTTGTTCTCTGTCAACAACAGGAGGAAAATCCTAAAATCGATGGCTATAATCCTAACTCCCTCTGCTGTTATGATAACCGTGGCGCCAAGCTAACTAGTCAGCCTCCGTCCTCCCTACAAGCGCTAACGTCTACTTTTCCCGCGCAAATTTGGGTGCTGCCTAGCACTACATTTCACAGGGACACACACACACACACACAATTTATGTATATATATATATATATATATATATATATATATATATATATATATATATATATAATATATATATATATATATATATATATATATATATATATATATATATATATATATATATATATATACATAAAATATATATATATATATATATATATATATATATATATATATATATATATATATATATATATATATATATATATATATATATATATTTTTTTTTTTTTTTTTTTTGCTTTGTCGCTGTCTCCCGAGTTTGCGAGGTAGCGCAAAGAAACAGACGAAAGAAATGGCCCAACCCACCCCCATACACATGTATATACATACGTCCACACACGCAAATAGACATACCTACACAGCATTCCATGGTTTACCCCAGACGCTTCACATGCCTTGATTCAATCCACTGACAGCACGTCAACCCCGGTATACCACATCGCTCCAATTCACTCTATTCCTTGCCCTCCTTTCACCCTCCTGCATGTTCAGGCCCCGATCACACAAAATCTTTTTCACTCCATCTTTCCACCTCCAATTTGGTCTCCCTCTTCTCCTCGTTCCCTCCACCTCCGACACATATATCCTCTTGGTCAATCTTTCCTCACTCATTCTCTCCATGTGCCCAAACCATTTCAAAACACGCTCTTCTGCTCTCTCAACCACGCTCTTTTTATTTCCACACATCTCTCTTACCCTTACGTTACTTACTCGATCAAACCACCTCACACCACACATTGTCCTCAAACATCTCATTTCCAGCACATCCATCCTCCTGCGCACAACTCTATCCATAGCCCACGCCTCGCAACCATACAACATTGTTGGAACCACTATTCCTTCAAACATACCCATTTTTGCTTTCCGAGATAATGTTCTCGACTTCCACACATTCTTCAAGGCTCCCAGAATTTTCGCCCCCTCCCCCACCCTATGATCCACTTCCGCTTCCATGGTTCCATCGCTGCCAGATCCACTCCCAGATATCTAAAACACTTCACTTCCTCCAGTTTTTCTCCAAACAAACTCACCTCCCAATTGACTTGACCCTCAACCCTACTGTACCTAATAACCTTGCTCTTATTCACATTTACTCTTAACTTTCTTCTTTCACACACTTTACCAAACTCAGTCACCAGCTTCTGCAGTTTCTCACATGAATCAGCCACCAGCGCTGTATCATCAGCGAACAACAACTGACTCACTTCCCAAGCTCTCTCATCCCCAACAGACTTCATACTTGCCCCTCTTTCCAAAACTCTTGCATTCACCTCCCTAACAACCCCATCCATAAACAAATTAAACAACCATGGAGACATCACACACCCCTGCCGCAAACCTACATTCACTGAGAACCAATCACTTTCCTCTCTTCCTACACGTACACATGCCTTACATCCTCGATAAAAACTTTTCACTGCATCTAACAACTTGCCTCCCACACCATATATTCTTAATACCTTCCACAGAGCATCTCTATCAACTCTATCATATGCCTTCTCCAGATCCATAAATGCTACATACAAATCCATTTGCTTTTCTATGTATTTCTCATATACATTCTTCAAAGCAAACACCTGATACACACATCCTCAACCACTTCTGAAACCACACTGCTCTTCCCCAATCTGATGCTCTGTACATGCCTTCACCCTCTCAATCAATATCCTCCCATATAATTTACCAGGAATACTCAACAAACTTATACCTCTGTAATTTGAGCACTCACTCTTATCCCCTTTGCCTTTGTAGAATGGCACTATGCACGCATCCCGCCAATCCTCAGGCACCTCACCATGAGTCATACATACATTAAATAACCTTACCAACCTGTCAACAATACAGTCACCGCCTTTTTTAATAAATTCCACTGCAATACCATCCAAACCTGCTCCCTTGCCGGCTTTCATCTTCCGCAAAGCTTTTACTACCTCTTCTCTGTTTACCAAATCATTTTCCCTAACCCTCTCACTTTGCACACCACCTCGATGAAAACACCCTATATCTGCCACTCTATCATCAAACACATTTAACAAACCTTCAAAATACTCACTCCATCTCCTTCTCACATCACCACTACTTGTTATCACTTCCCCATTTGCGCCCTTCACTGAAGTTCCCATTTGCTCCCTTGTCTTACGCACTTTATTTACCTCCTTCCAGAACATCTTTTTATTCTCCCTAAAATTTAATGATACTCTCTCACCCCAACTCTCATTTGCCCTTTTTTTCACCTCTTGCACCTTTCTCTTGACCTCCTGTCTCTTTCTTTTATACATCTCCCACTCAATTGCATTTTTTCCCTGCAAAAATCGTCCAAATGCCTCTCTCTTCTCTTTCACTAATACTCTTACTTCTTCATCCCACCACTCACTACCCTTTCTAATCAACCCACCTCCCACTCTTCTCATGCCACAAGCATCTTTTGCGCAATCCATCACTGATTCCCTAAATACATCCCATTCCTCCCCCACTCCCCTTACTTCCATATATATATATATATATATATATATATATAGCGGTGATGTGAGAAGGAGATGGAATGAGTATTTTGAAGGTTTGTTGAATGTGTCTGATGACAGAGTGGCAGATATAGGGTGTTTTGGTCGAGGTGGTGTGCAAAGTGAGAGGGTTAGGGAAAATGATTTGATAAACAGAGAAGAGGTAGTAAAAGCTTTGCGGAAGATGAAAGCCGGCAAGGCAGCAGGTTTGGATGGTATTGCAGTGGAATTTATTAAGAAAGGGGGTGACTGTATTGTTGACTGGTTGGTAAGGTTATTTAATGTATGTATGACTCATGGTGAGGTGCCTGAGGATTGGCGGAATGCGTGCATAGTGCCATTGTACAAAGGCAAAGGGGATAAGAGTGAGTGCTCAAATTACAGAGGTATAAGTTTGTTGAGTATTCCTGGTAAATTATATGGGAGGGTATTGATTGAGAGGGTGAAGGCATGTACAGAGCATCAGATTGGGGAAGAGCAGTGCGGTTTCAGAAGTGGTAGAGGATGTGTGGATCAGGTGTTTGCTTTGAAGAATGTATGTGAGAAATACTTAGAAAAGCAAATGGATTTGTATGTAGCATTTATGGATCTGGAGAAGGCATATGATAGAGTTGATAGAGATGCTCTGTGGAAGGTATTAAGAATATATGGTGTGGGAGGCAAGTTGTTAGAAGCAGTGAAAAGTTTTTATCGAGGATGTAAGGCATGTGTACGTGTAGGAAGAGAGGAAAGTGATTGGTTCTCAGTGAATGTAGGTTTGCGGCAGGGGTGTGTGATGTCTCCATGGTTGTTTAATTTGTTTATGGATGGGGTTGTAAAGGAGGTGAATGCAAGAGTCCTGGAAAGAGGGGCAAGTATGAAGTCTGTTGGGGATGAGAGAGCTTGGGAAGTGAGTCAATTGTTGTTCGCTGATGATACAGCGCTGGTGGCTGATTCATGTGAGAAACTGCAGAAGCTGGTGACTGAGTTTGGTAAAGTGTGTGGAAGAAGAAAGTTGAGAGTAAATGTGAATAAGAGCAAGGTTATTAGGTACAGTAGGGGTGAGGGTCAAGTCAATTGGGAGGTGAGTTTGAATGGAGAAAAACTGGAGGAAGTGAAGTGTTTTAGATATCTGGGAGTGGATCTGTCAGCGGATGGAACCATGGAAGCGGAAGTGGATCATAGGGTGGGGGAGGGGGCGAAAATTTTGGGAGCCTTGAAAAATGTGTGGAAGTCGAGAACATTATCTCGGAAAGCAAAAATGGGTATGTTTGAGGGAATAGTGGTTCCAACAATGCTGTATGGTTGCGAGGCGTGGGCTATGGATAGAGATGTGCGCAGGAGGATGGATGTGCTGGAAATGAGATGTTTGAGGACAATGTGTGGTGTGAGGTGGTTTGATCGAGTAAGTAACGTAAGGGTAAGAGAGATGTGTGGAAATAAAAAGAGCGTGGTCGAGAGAGCAGAAGAGGGTGTTTTGAAATGGTTTGGGCACATGGAGAGAATGAGTGAGGAGAGATTGACCAAGAGGATATATGTGTCGGAGGTGGAGGGAACGAGGAGAAGAGGGAGACCAAATTGGAGGTGGAAAGATGGAGTGAAAAAGATTTTGTGTGATCGGGGCCTGAACATGCAGGAGGGTGAAAGGAGGGCAAGAAATAGAGTGAATTGGAGTCATGTGGTATACAGGGGTTGACGTGCTGTCAGTGGATTGAAGCAAGGCATGTGAAGCGTCTGGGGTAAACCATGGAAAGCTGTGTAGGTATGTATATTTGCGTGTCTGGACGTGTGTATGTACATGTGTATGGGGGGGGGGGTTGGGCCATTTCTTTCGTCTGTTTCCTTGCGCTACCTCGCAAACGCGGGAGACAGCGACAAAGTATAAAAAAAAAAAAAAAAAAAAAAAAAAAAAAAAAATATATATATATATATATATATATATATATATATATATATATATATATATATATATATATGTATATATAAAGAGAGAGAGAGAGAGAGAGAGAGAGAGAGAGAGAGAGAGAGAGAGAGAGAGAGAGAGAGAGAGAGAGAGAGAGAGAGAGAGAGAGAGAGAGAGAGAGAGAGAGAGAGAGAGAGAGAGAGAGAGATCCAGCCTTTGATATGTTTTAGCTCAGTTTATTGTACACCCGGGCTTGTTTCATTCAAGTAAGAATGATCTGGGGAAATATTAAGCTCTGAAATACTTACTCCGAGTTTTCTCAGGAAATTATCTCTAGATAATGATGTTGAAATCATTTGTTGCTTTATACATGTAAAATTATAATTATGCAAGGTTTGAATAGTGATTCTTGGATTTACCTAAAATATGTGATTATTGTTTGTGTATTGTGGGGAGAGAGTTTTACAGTCGCGTTGCCCCATCTCTTAGACTTCTATATTTATATATCCTGTTTTTATTCCATTTATGTATGCACACATACACTCACACATACACACACACGCTCAGTCTATGGTATTATTACCATTTCGTATATTTAGCGAAGGTTAGGTTAGGTTAGGTTAAGTCTCCTTTTGTTGAAATTGTTTGTGTGGTTTTTGTGATATCTTTTGAATGATTCTAACCTTCATTTCTACTGCAAATTACTACCATTTATGACTTCTCATCCCCTCCAAAACCCTGGTTCTTACAAGGGGACCCCAATTATTTTTGGATAAAGGGTGGGGGTATCTCAAAAGGTAGTGATTTGCAGTAAAAATGAAGGCCAGGCTCATATAAAACGCATCAAAAACCATCGAAAAAACATAATTTCAACCTCCAAAGATGTGGGTGTGTGAAACGGCAGTTTTACTGTCTAAGCTAACTTCCCATTTATAAACCAACTCCAAATGGAGGATGAACACTTGTGATGGGTGTGGGCTGACTGCCATACCCATGATTGAAATCCATGTGGGTCCTAAGCTGGGCTGGCCCAAGCTGCTTCATAGTCAGTAATGTTAACCACTGTACAATGTCGTCCCATTGTTCTTTGTCAATATTCAGATACTCCAGTTTGAATATCACTTGAAATGCAACTAACATACTTGATCTGGTTTATATTAATAAAGCTAATATGGCAGTATAAGAATGGCAACTTTTGATCTGTCAAGACTTTATTATGGCGGATGACCAACTACCTACCCTAACTACTTACCCTTATGTATCCAAGATATGGTTGTACTTTGTGTAGTGAAGATAATTGAGAAACATCATGAACCAATATTCCAGTTTCATGATAAGAGAAGTGGACCAGGCAGTATGATACAGTGGTTCAATTGATGAAAACTACTATTGAAGTTTGTGTAAATAAATTATACATTTCCCTTTTCCATAGCCAGAGGTTCAACCGTTATGTGACATTCGTTTTTCATTTCATTTCCAGCTAGAAGTTTCAGTTTTCTAAATTAATTCTTACATTTTTCATATTTTTTTTTTTTTTGCTTTGTTGCTGTCTCCCGCATTTGCGAGGTAGCGCAAGGAAACAGACGAAAGAAATGGCCCAACCCACCCCCATACACATGTATATACATACGTCCACACACGCAGATATACATACCTACACAGCTTTCCATGGTTTACCCCAGACGCTTCACATACCCTGATTCAATCCACTGACAGCACGTCAACCCCGGTATACCACATCGATCCAATTCACTCTATTCCTTGCCCTCCTTTCACCCTCCTGCATGTTCAGTCCCCGATCACACAAAATCTTTTTCACTCCATCTTTCCACCTCCAATTTGGTCTCCCATTTCTCCTCGTTCCCTCCACCTCCGACACATATATCCTCTTGGTCAATCTTTCCTCACTTATTCTCTCCATGTGCCCAAACCATTTCAAAACATCCTCTTCTACTTTCTCAACCACGCTCTTTTTATTTCCACACATCTCTCTTACCCTTACGTTACTTACTCGATCAAACCACCTCTCACCACACATTGTCCTCAAACATCTCATTTCCAGCACATCCATCCTCCTGCGCACAACTCTATCCATAGCCCACGCCTCGCAACCATACAACATTGTTGGAACCACTATTCCTTCAAACATACCCATTTATGCTTTCCGAGATAATGTTCTCGAATTTCCACACATTCTTCAAGGCTCCCAGGATTTTCGCCCCCTCCCCCACCCTATGATCCACATCCGCTTCCATGGTTCCATCCGCTGCCAGATCCACTCCCAGATATCTAAAACACTTTACTTCCTCCAGTTTTTCTCCATTCAAACTTACCTCCCAATTGACTTGACCCTCAACCCTACTGTACCTAATTACCTTGCTCTTATTCACATTTACTCTTAACTTTCTTCTTTCACACACTTTACCAAACTCAGTCACCAGCTTCTGCAGTTTCTCATATGAATCAGCAACCAACGCTGTATCATCAGCGAACAACAACTGACTCACTTCCTAAGCTCTCTCATCCCAACAGACTTCACACTTGCCCCTCTTTCCAAAACTCTTGCATTCACCTCCCTAACAACCCCATCCATAAACAAATTAAACAACCATGGAGACATCACACACCCCTGCCGCAAACCTACATTCACTGAGAACCAATCACTTTCCTCTCTTCCTACACGTACACATGCATTACATCCTCGATAAAAACTTTTCACTGCATCTAACAACTTGCCTCCCACACCATTTATTCTTAATACCTTCCACAGAGCATCTCTATCAACTCTATCATATGCCTTCTCCAGATCCATAAATGGTACATATAAATCCATTTGCTTTTCTAAGTGTTTCTCCCATACATTCTTCAAAGCAAACACCTGATCCACACATCCTCTACCACTTCTGAAGCCACACTGCTCTTCCACAATCTTATGCTCTGTACATGCCTTCACCCTCTCAATCAATACCCTCCCATATAATTTACCAGGAATACTCAACAAACTTATACATCTGTAATTTGAGCACCCACTCTTATCCCCTTTGCCTTTGTACAATGGCACTATGCACGCATTCCGCCAATCCTCAGGCACCTCACCATGAGTCATACATACATTAAATAACCTTACCAACCAGTCAATAATACAATCACCCCCTTTTTCTATAAATTCCACTGCAATACCATCCAAACCTGCTGCCTTGCCGGCTTTCATCTTCCGCAAAGCTTTTACTACCTCTTCTCTGTTTACCAAATCATTTTCCCTAACCCTCTCACTTTGCACACCACCTCGACCGAAAACACCCTATATCTGCCACTCTATCATCAAACACATTCAACAAACCTTCAAAATACTCACTCCATCTCCTTCTCACATCACCACTACTTGTTATCACCTCCCCATTTGCGCCCTTCACTGAAGTTCCCATTTGCTCCTTTGTCTTACGCACTTTATTTACCTCCTTCCAGAACATCTTTTTATTCTCCCTCAAATTTAATGATACTCTCTCACCCCAACTCTCATTTGCCCTCTTTTTCATCTCTTGCACCTTTCTCTTGACCTCCTGTCTCTTTCTTTTATACATCTCCCACTCAATTGCATTTTTTCCCTGCAAAAATCGTCCAAATGCCTCTCTCTTCTCTTTCACTGATAACCTTACTTCTTCATCCCACCACTCACTACCCTTTCTAATCAACCCACCTCCCACTCTTCTCATGCCACAAGCATCTTCTGCGCAATCCATCACTGATTCCCTAAATACATCCCATTCCTCCCCCACTCCCCTTACTTCCCTTGTTCTCACCTTTTTCCATTCTGTACTCAGTCTCTCCTGGTACTTCCTCACACAAGTCTCCTTCCCAAGCTTACTTACTCTCACCACCCTCTTCACCCCAACATTCACTCTTCTTTTCTGAAAACCCATACAAATCTTCACCTTAGCCTCGACAAGATAATGATCAGACATCCCTCCAGTTGCACCTCTCAGCACATTAACATCCAAAAGTCTCTCTTTCGCGCGCCTGTCAATTAACACGTAATCCAATAACGTTCTCTGGCCATCTTTCCTACTTACATACGTATACTTATGTATATCTCGCTTTTTAAACCAGGTATTCCCAATCACCAGTCCTTTTTCAGCACATAAATCTACAAGCTCCTCACCATTTCCATTTACAACACTGAACACCCCATGTATACCAATTATTCCCTCAACTGCCACATTACTCACCTTTACATTCAAATCACCCATCACTATAACCTGGTCTCGTGCATGAAAACCACTAATACACTCATTCAGCTGCTCCCAAAACTCTTGCCTCTCATGATCTTTCTTCTCATGCCCAGGTGCACATGCACCAATAATCACCCATCTCTCTCCATCAACTTTCAGTTTTACCCATATTAATCGAGAATTTACTTTCTTACATTCTATCACATGCTCCCACAACTCCTGTTTCAGGAGTACTGCTACTCCTTCCCTTGCTCTTGTCCTCTCACTAACCCCTGACTTTACTCCCAAGACATTCCCAAACCACTCTTCCCCTTTACACTTGAGCTTCGTTTCACTCAGAGCCAAAACATCCATGTTCCTTTCCTCAAACATACTACCTATCTCTCCTTTTTTCACATCTTGGTTACATCCACACACATTTAGACACCCTAGTCTGAGCCTTCGAGGAGGATGAGCACTCCCCGCGTGACTCCTTCTTCTGTTTCCCATTTTAGAAAGTTAAAAAATACAAGGAGGGGAGGATTTCTGGCCCCACGCTCCCGTCCCCTCTAGTCGCCTTCTACGACACGCGAGGAATGCGTGGGAAGTATTCTTTCACCCCTATCCCCAGGGATAATATATATATATATATATATATATATATATATATATATATATATATATATATATATATATATATATATATATATATATATATTCTTTCTTTTAAACTATTCGCCATTTCCCGCGTTAGCGAGGTAGCGTTAAGAACAGAGGACTGGGCCTTTTTTGGAATATCCTCACCTGGCCCCCTCTCTGTTCCTTCTTTTGGAAAAAAAAAGAAAAAAAAAAAAAACGAGAGGGGAGGATTTCCAGCCCCCCGCTCCCTCCCCTTTTAGTCGCCTTCTACGACACGCAGGGAATACGTGGGAAGTATTCTTAATCCCCTATCCCCAGGGATAATATATATATATATATATATATATATATATATATATATATATATATATATATATATATATACACATACACACGCACATATACACACACACACACACACACACACACACACACACACACACATATACATATATATACATATGAAAAAAGTGAGAAATAATTTAGAAAACTGAAACTTCTAGCTTGAAATGAAATGAGAAAATGAATATCACATAATGGTTCAACCTCTGGCTATGGAAAAGGGATATGTATAATTTATTTGCACAAACGTCAATAGTAGTTCTCATTAATTTAACCACTGTATCAATGAGCTTCAATGTCTAAGCTACATTTTTTTTTTCAATTTCACTATTTTCTTGTCAAAGCACCATATATGAAAATTATCACTCCAGTAACACAACTATAAACATTTACTTCCCCTTTAAAAAAGTTCTGGGGAAGTCTGTCTCGATAGACTGTGGGACCTCTACCACCTGGCGAGGTTTGTGTTGCAATGGTTCTTGATTCACAAACGTAGTAGCATCACTCGTTGCGTTGAGAGTGAAGAGATAACATCTCCATGTTACCACAGCAAGCAGCACCATCAGCTGCAAGAGTGACCCCAAGAATGAAGCTTTGTGGTCACTTCACAGGCAACTCTGTTTTTCTAAGCAGCTGGCAAGGATCTCATCCTCCAATATTCACCTAGATCCGTTCATCCCTCTTGTGACTTCCATCAAGACTTTAGGCCAGAGAGCGACAGCAGCTTTACACAACCTGATTCTACTTCTGCCATGGTGGTGTGATCCCCTGAACACCTCTCTCTTGGAAAGCTGAATTCCCGTCACCATCTTATTATAGACATTTCTTTGCCACTATCAAACTTCTCTCGTGTTCAGCCATCATTTGCGCGGATGATATGTCTCCTCCAGTTTTCTGTGTGTCATGCCAGTGTGTATATAACTTGAAGCCAACACCTGTTATGTATTGTAGCTCCCAGCTCAACGCTGGATGACACAACAGGAAGATCAGCTAGGGAGGGTAATCCTCCTCCTCCTCCTCCTCCTCTTCGTGTTTTTTTCAAATATATATATATATATATATATATATATATATATATATATATATATATATATATATATATATATATATATATATATATTATCCCTAGGGATAGGGGAGAAAGAATACTTCCCACGCATTCCTCCCGTGTCGTAGAAGGCGACTAGAGGGAACGGGA
The DNA here is from genome assembly GCF_036320965.1 of Panulirus ornatus. Lineage (NCBI taxonomy): Eukaryota > Metazoa > Arthropoda > Malacostraca > Decapoda > Palinuridae > Panulirus > Panulirus ornatus. Next base: position 34,910,619 of record NC_092242.1, read on the forward strand.
GCGGGAGGCCAGAAATCCTTCCCTCCTTGTATTCTAACTTTCAAAAATGGGAAACAGAAGAAGGAGTCACGCGGGGAGTGCTCATCCTCCTCTTAGGCTCAGATTGGGGTGTCTAAATGTGTGTGGATGTAACCAAGATGTGAAAAAAGGAGGATTAGGTAGTATGTTTGAGGAAAGGAACCTGTATGTTTTGGCTCTGAGTGAAACGAAGCTCAAGGGTGAAGGGGAAGAGTGGTTTGGGAATGTCTTGGATGTAAAGTCAGGGTTTAGTGAGAAGACAAGAACAAGGGAAGGAGTAGCACCACTTCTGAAACAGGAGTTGTGGGAGTATATGAGAGAATGTAAGAAAGTAAATTCTCGACTGATAGGAGTAAAACTGAAACTTGATGGATAGAGATGGGTGATTATTGGTGCATATGCACCTAGGCATGAGAAGAGAGACCGTGAGAGGCAAGTGTTTTGCTAGTAGCTGAATGAGTGTGTTAGTGGTTTTGATGCACAGGACCGGGTTATAATGATGGATGATTTGAATGCAAAGGTGAGTAATGTGGCAGTTGAGGGAATAATTGGTATACATGGGGTGTTCAGTGTTGTAAATGGAAATGGTGAAGAGCTTGTAGATTTATGTGCTGAAAAAGGACTGATGATTGGGAATACCTGGTTTGAAAAGCGAGATATACATAAGCATACGTATGTAAGTGGGAGAGATGGCCAGAGAGCGTTATTGGATTACGTGTTAATTGATAGACGCACGAAAGAGAGACTTTTGGATGTTAATGTGCTGAGTGGTGCAACTGGAGGGATGTCTGATCATCATCTTGTGGAGGCGAAGGTGAAGATTTGTATGGGTTTTCAGAAAAGAAGAGAGAATGTTCGGGTGAGGAGGGTGGTGAGAGTAAGTGAGCTTATGAAGGAGACTTGTGTGAGGAAGTACCAGGAGAGACTGAGTACAGAATGGAAAAATGTGAAAACAAAGGAGGTAAGGGGAGTGGGGGAGGAATGGGATGTACTTACGGAAGCAGTGTTGCCTTGCGCAAAAGATGCTTGTGGCATGAGAAGCGTGGGAGATGAGTTGATTAGAAAGGGTAGTGAGTGGTGGGATGAAGAAGTAAGACTATTAGTGAAAGAGAAGAGAGAGGCGTTTGGACGATTTTTGCAGGGAAAAAATGCAAATGAGTGGGAGATGTATAAAAGAGGCAGGAGGTCAAGAGAAAGGTGCGAAAGGTGAAAAAGAGGGCAAATGAGAATTGGGGTGAGAGAATATCATTAAATTTTAGGGAGAATAAAAAGATGTTCTGGAAGAAGGTAAATAAAGTGCGTAAGACAAGGGAGCAAATGGGAACTTCTGTGAAGGGGGCTAATGGAGAGGTGATAACAAGTAGTGGTGATGTGAGAAGGAGATGGAGTGAGTATTTTGAAGGTTTGTTGAATGCATTTGATGATAGAGTGGCAGATATGGGGTGTATTGGTCGAGGTGGTGTGCAAAGTGAGAGGGTTAGGGAAAATGATTCGGTAAACAGAGAAGTAGTAAAAGCTTTGCGGAAGATGAAAGCAGGCAAGGCAGCAGGTTTGGATGGTATTGCAATGGAATTTATTATAAAAGGGGGTGATTATATTGTTGACTGGTTGGTAAGGTTATTTAATGTATTTATGATTCATGTTGAGGTGCCTGAGGATTGGCGGAATGCCTGCATAGTGCCATTGTAAAAAGGCAAAGGGGATGAAAGTGAGTGCTCAAATTGCAGAGGTATAAGTTTGTTGAGTATTCCTGGTAGATTATATGGGAGGGTATTGATTGAGAGGTAGAAGGCATGTACAGAGAATAAGATTGAGGAAGAGGAGTATGGTTTCAGAAGTGGTAGAGGATGGGTGGAGCAGGTGTTTGCTTTCAAGAATGTATGTGTGAAATACTTAGAAAAGCAAATGGATTTGTATGCAGCATTTATGGATCTGGAGAAGGAATATGATAGAGTTGATAGAGATGCTCTGTGGATGGTACTAAGAATATATGGTGTGGGAGGAAAGTTGTTAGAATCAGTGAAAAGTTTTTATCGAGAATGTAAGAATGTGTACGTGTAGGAAGAGAGGAAAGTGATTGGAAGGAAAGTGCGCTACTTCGCGCACATGAGGGGGGAGGGGGATGTTATTGCATGTGTTGCGAGGTGGCGATGGGAATGAATAAAGGAAGACAGTGTGAATTGTGTGCATGTGCATATATGTATGTCTCTGTGTGTGTATATATATGTGTACATTCAGATGTATGGGTGTGTATGTTTGCGTGTGTGGACGTGTGTATGTGTACATGTGTATGGGGGTGGGTTGGGCCATTTCTTTTGTCTGTTTCCTTGCGCTACCTCGCAAACGCGGGAGACAGCGACAAAGCAAAATAAGAAATATATATATATATATATATATATATATATATATATATATATATATATATATATATATATGTATATATATATATATATATATATATATATATATATATATATATATATATATATATATACATATATATATATATATATATATATATATATATATATATATATATATATATATATTTTTTTTTTTTTTTTTTTTTTCAAACTATTCGCCATTTCCCGCGTCAGCGAGGTAGCGTTAAGAACAGAGAACTGGGCCACTGAGGGAATATCCTCACCTGGCCCCCTTCTCTGTTCCTTCTTTTGGAAAATTAAAAAAAAATTGAGAGGGGAGGATTTCCAGCCCCCCGCTCCCTCCCCTTTTAGTCGCCTTTTACGACACGCAGGGAATACGTGGGAGGTATTCTTTCTCCCCTATCCCCAGGGATAATATATATATATATATATATATATATATATATATATATATAATTTTTTTTTTTCTTTTTTTTTTTGCTTTGTTGCTGTCTCCCGCGTTTGCGAGGTAGCGCAAGGAAACAGACGAAAGAAATGGACCAACCCACCCCCATACACATGTATATACATACGTCCACACACGCAAATATACATACCTACACAGCTTTCCATGGTTTACCCCAGACGCTTCACATGCCCTGATTCAATCCACTGACAGCACGTCAACCCCGGTATACCACATCGCTCCAATTCACTCTATTCCTTGCCCTCCTTTCACCCTCCTGCATGTTCAGGCCCCGATCACACAAAATCTTTTTCACTCCATCTTTCCACCTCCAATTTGGTCTCCCTTTTCTCCTCGTTCCCTCCACCTCCGACACATATATCCTCTTGGTCAATCTTTCCTCACTCATTCTCTCCATGTGACCAAACCATTTCAAAACACCCTCTTCTGCTCTCTCAACCACGCTCTTTTTATTTCCACACATCTCTCTTACCCTTACGTTACTTACTCGATCAAACCACCTCACACCACACATTGTCCTCAAACATCTCATTTCCAGCACATCCATCCTCCTGCGCACAACTCTATCCATAGTCCACGCCTCGCAACCATACAACATTGTTGGAACCACTATTCCTTCAAACATACCCATTTTTTCTTTCCGAGATAATGTTCTCGACTTCCACACATTCTTCAAGGCTCCCAGAATTTTCGCCCCCTCCCCCACCCTATGATCCACTTCCGCTTCCATGTTTCCATCCGCTGCCAGATCCACTCCCAGATATCTAAAACACTTCACATACATACATACATACATACTTCTCAGGCATTCCTCACGCGTCGTAGAAAGCGACTAAAGAGGATGGGAGTGGGTGGACTAGAAACCCTCCCGTCCTTGCATTTTAACTTTCTGAATGGGGAAACAGAAGATGGAGTCACGTGAGGAGTGCTCATCCTCCTCGAAGGCTTAGACTGGGGTGTCTGAATGTGTGTGGATGTAAACAAGATGAGAAAAAGGAGTGATAGGTGGTATGCTTGAGCAAAGGAACCTGGATGTTTTGGCTCTGAGTGAAATGAAGCTCAAGGGTAAAGGGGAAGAGTGATTTGGGAATGTCTTGGGAGTAAAGTCAGGGGTTGGTGAAACGATAAGAGCAAGGGAAAGAGTAGCACTACTCATGAAACGGGAGTGGTGGGAGTATGTGATAGCAGTGTAAGAAAGTAAAGTTTAGCTTGATATGGGTAAAACTGAAAGCAGATAGAGAGAGATGGTTAATTACTGGTGCCTATGCACCTGGGTATGAAAAGCTTATGAGAGGCAAGTATTTTGGGAGCAGCTGACTTAGTGTGTTAGTAGTTTTGATGCACGAGACCGGGTTATAGTGATGGGTGATTTGAGTGCAAGGGTGAGTAATATGGCAGTTGAGGGAATAATTGGTGTACATATGGTTTCCAGTGTTGCAAAGGGAAATGGTGAAGAGCTTGTAGATTTTTGTCCTGAAAAAGACTCCTGATTGGGAATACCTGGTTCAAAAAGAGAGGTATACATAAGTATACGTATGTAGGTAGGAGAGATGGCCAGAGAGCGTTATTGGATAACGTGTTAATTGATAGGCTCGTCAAAGAGAGACTTTTGGATGTTAATGTGCTAATAGGTGCAACTGGAGAGATGTCTGATCATTTTCTTGTGGAGGCTAGGGTGAAGATTTGTAGAAGTTTTCAGAAATGAAGAGAGAATGTTGGGGTGAAGAGAGTGGTAAGAGTAAGTGAGCTTGGGAAGGAGACTTATGTCAGGAAGTACTAGGAGAGACTGAGTGCAGCATGGAAAAAGGTGAGAGTAAAGGACGTTAGGGGAGTGGGAGAGGAATGGAATGTATTTAGGGAAGCAGTAATGGCTTGCGCAAAAGATGCATGTGGCACGAGAAGAGTGGGAGGTGGGTAGATTAGAACGGGTAGTGAGTGGTGGGATGAAGAAGTAAGATTATAAGTGAAAGAGAAGAGAGCGGCATTTGGACGATTTTTGCAGGGAAATAATGAGAATGACTGGGAGATGCATTAAAGAAAGAGGCAGGAGGTCAAGAGAAAGGTGCAATGAGAATTGGGGTGAGAGAGTATTATTAGATTTTAGGGAGAATAAAAGATGTTTTGGAAGGAGGTAAATATAGTGCGTAAGAGAAGAGAAGAAATAGCAACATCGGTGACTATTCCTTCAAACATACCCATTTTTGCTTTCCGTGATAGTGTTCTCGACTTCCAAACATTCTTCAAGGCTCCCAGAATTTTCGCCTCCTCCCCAACCCGATGATTCACTTCCGCTTCGATGGTTCCTTCCGCTGCCAGATCCACTCCCAGATATCTAAAACACTTTACTTCCTCCAGCTTTTCTCCATTCAAACTTACCTCCCAATTGACTTGACCCTCAACCCTACTGTACCTAATAACCTTGCTCTTATTCACATTTACTCTCAACATCTTTTTTTCACACACTTTACCAAACCCACTCACCAGATTCTGCAGTTTCTCACATGAAACAGGCACCAGCGCTGCATCATCAGCGAACAACAAATGACTCATTTCCCAAGCTCTCTCATCCACAACAGACTGCATACTTGCCCCTCTTTCCAAAACTCTTGCATTCACATCCCTGACAACCCCATCCTTAAACAAATTAAACAACCATGGAGACATCACACACCCCTGCCGCAAAACTACAGTCACTGAAAACCAATCACTTTCCTTTCCTCCTACACGTACACGTCTTACATCATCGATAAAAGCTTTTCACTGCCTCTAACAACTTACCTCCCACACCATATATTCTTAATACCTTCCACAGAGCATTTCTATCAACTCTATCATATGCCTTCTCCAGATCCATAAATGCTACATACAAATCCATTTGCTTTTCTAAGTATTTCTCACATACATTCTTCAAAGCAAACACCTGATCCACACATCCTCTACCACTTCTGAAACCACACTGCTCTTCCCCAATCTTATGCTCTGTACATGCCTTCACCCTCTCAATCAATACCTTCCCATATAATTTACCAGGAATTCTCAACAAACTTATACCTCGGTAATTTGATCACTCACTCTTATCTTCTTTGCCTTTGTACAATGGCACTATGCAAGCATTCCGCCAATCCTCAGACACCTCACCATGAATCATACATACATTAAATGACCCTACCAATCAGTAAACAATACAGTCAACCCGTTTTTTAAAAAATCCACTGCAATACCATCCAAACCTGCTGCCTTTCCGGTTTTCATCTTCCGCAAAGCTTTCACTACCTCTTCTCGGTTCAACAAATCATTTTCCCTAACCCTCTCACTTTGTACACCACCTCGATCAGAGCACCCTATAAATGCCACTCTATCATCAAACACATTCAACGAACCTTCAAAATACTCACTACATCTCCTTCTCACATCACCACTACTTATTATCACCTCCCCATTTGCGCCCTTCACTAAAGTTCCCATTTGCTCGGTTGTCTTACGCACTTTATTTACCTCCTTCCAGAACATCTTTTTATTCTCCCTAAGATTTAATGATACTCTCTCACCCCAACTCTCATTTTGCCCTCTTTTTCACCAATTGCACCTTTCTCATGACCTCCTGCCTCTTTCTTTTATACATCTCCCACTCATTTGCATTTTTTCCCTGCAAAAATTGTCCAAATGCCTCTCTCTTCTCTTTCACTAATAATCTTATTTCTTCATCCGACCAATCACTACCCTTTGTAATCAACCCATCTCCCACGCTTCTCATGCCACAAGTATGTTTTGTGCAAGCCATCACTATTTCCCTAAATACATACCATTCCTCATCCACTCCCCTTACCTCCTTTGTTCTCACCTTTTTCCATTCTGTACTCAGTCTCTCCTGGTACTTCCTTACACAAGTCCTCTTCCCAAGCTCACTTACTCTCACCACTCACTTCACCCCAACATTTTCTCTTCTTTTCTGAAAACCCATACAAATCTTCACCTTCGCCTCAACAAGAAAATGATCAGACATCCCTCCAGTTGCACCTCTCCAAAATTATCTCTTTCCCTCTCCCATCAATTAACACGTAATACAATAGCGCTTTCTTGCCATCTCTCCTACTTACATACGTATACTTATGTATATCTCACTTTTTAAACCAGGTATTTCCAATCATCATTCCTTTTTCAGCACATAAATCTACAAGCTCTTCACCCTTTCCATTTTCAACACTGAACACCTCATGTATACCAATTATTCCCTCAACTGCCACATTACTCACCTTTGCATGCAAATCACCTATCACTATAACCCGGTCTCGTGCATCGAAACCACTAACAGACTCATTCAGATGCTCCCAAAACACTTGCCTCTCATGATCTTTCTTCTCATGCCCAGGTGCATATGCACCAATAATCACCCATCTCTCTCCATCAACTTTCAGTTTTACCCATATCAATCTAGAATTTACTTTCTTACACTCTATTACATACTCCCACAGCTGGAAAAAGGTGAGAACAATGTAAGTAAGGGGAGTGGGGGAAGAATGGGATGTATTTAGGGAATCAGTGATGGATTGCGCAAAAGATGCTTGTGGCATGAGAAGCGTGGGAGGTAGGTTGATTAGAAAGGGTAGTGAGTGGTGGGATGAAGAAGTAAGATTATTAGTGAAAGAGAAGAGAGAGGCATTTGGACGATTTTTGCAGGGAAAAGATGCAATTGAGTGGGAGATGTATGAAAGAAAGAGACAGGAGGTCAAGAGAAAGGTGCAGGAGGTCAAAAAGAGGGCAAATGAGATTTGGGGTGAGAGAGTATCATTAAATTTTAGGGAGAATAAAAAGATGTTCTGGAAGGAGGTAAATAAAGTGCGTAAGACAAGGGAGTAAATGGGAACTTCAGTGAAGGGCGCTAATGGGGAGGTGATAACAAGTAGTGGTGATGTGAGAAGGAGATGGAGTGAGTATTTTGAAGGTTTGTTGAATATGTTTGATGATAGAGTGGCAGATATAGGGTGTTTTGGTCGAGGTGGCATGCAAAGTGAGAGGGTTAGGGAAAATGATTTGGTAAACAAAGAAGAGGTAGTAAAAGCTTTGCGGAAGATGAAAGCCGGCAAGGGAGCAGGTTTGGGTGGTATTGCAGTGGAATCTATCAAAAAAGGGGGTGACTCTGTTGTTGACTGGTTGGTAAGGTTATTTAATGTATGTATGACTCATGGTGAGGTGCCTGAGGATTGGCGGAATGCGTACATAGTGCCATTGTAAAAAGGCGAAGGGGATAAGAGTGAGTGCTCAAATTACAGAGGTATAAGTTTGTTGAGTATTCCTGGAATATTATATGGGAGGGTATTGATTGAGAGGGTGAAGGCATGTACAGAGCATCAGATTGGGGAAGAGCAGTGTGGTTTCAGAAGTGGTAGAGGACGTGTGGATCAGGTGTTGCTTTGAAGAATGTATGTGAGAAATACTTATAGAAGCAAATGTATTTGTATGTAGCATTTATGGATCTGGAGAAGGCATATGATAGAGTTGACAGAGATGCTCTGTGGAAGGTATTAAGAATTTATGGTGTGGGAGGCAAGTTGTTAGAAGCAATGAAATGTTTTTATCGAGGATGTAAGGTATGTGTACGTGTAGGAAGAGAGGAAAGTGATTGGTTCTCAGTGAATGTAGGTTTGCGGCAGGGGTGTGTGATGTCTCCATGGTTGTTTAATTTGTTTATGGATGGGGTTGTTAGGGAGGTGAATGCAAGAGTTTTGGAATGAGGGGCAAGTATGAAGTCTGTTGGGGATGAGAGAGCTTGGGAAGTGAGTCAGTATTTGTTCGCTGATGATACAGCGCTGGTGGCTGATTCATGTGAGAAACTGCAGAAGCTGGTGACTGAGTTTGGTAAAGTGTGTGAAAGAAGAAAGTTAAGAGTAAATGTGAATAAGAGCAAGGTTATTAGGTACAGTAGGGTTGAGGGTCAAGTCAATTGGGAGGTAAGTTTGAATGGAGAAAAACGGGAGGAAGTAAAGTGTTTTAGATATCTGGGAGCGGATGGAACCATGGAAGCGGAAGTGAATCATAGGGTTGGGGAGGGGGTGAAAATCCTGGGAGCCTTGAAGAATGTGTGGAAGTCGAGAACATTATCTCGGAAAGCAAAAATGGGTATGTTTGAAGGAATAGTGGTTCCAACAATGTTGTATGGTTGCGAGGCGTGGGCTATGGATAGAGTTGTGCGCAGGAGGGTGGATGTGCTGGAAATGAGATGTTTGAGGACAATGTGTGGTGTGAGGTGGTTTGATCGAGTAAGTAATCCAAGGGTAAGAGAGATGTGTTGAAATAAAAAGAGCGTGGTTGAGAGAGCAGAAGAGGGTGTTTTGAAATGGTTTGGGCACATGGAGTGAATGAGTGAGGAAAGATTGACCAAGTGGATATATGTGTCAGAGGTGGAGGGAACGAGGAAAAGTGGGAGACCAAATTGGAGGTGGAAAGATGGAGTGAAAAAGATTTTGAGTGATCGGGGCCTGAACATGCAGGAGGGTGAAAGGCGGGCAAGGAATAGATTGAATTGGATCGATATGGTATACCGGGGTTGACGTGCTGTCAGTGGATTGAATCAGGGCATGTGAAGCGTCTTGGGTAAACCATGGAAGGTTGTGTGGGGCCTGGATGTGGAAAGGGAGCTGTGGTTTCGGGCATTATTGCGTAACAGCTAGAGACTGAGTGTGAACGAATGGGGCCTTTGTTGTCTTTTCCTAGCACTACCTCGCACACATGAGGGGGGAGGGGGATGGTATTCCATGTGTGGCGAAGTGGCGATGGGAACGAATAAAGGCAGACAGTGTGAATTGCGTGCATGGGTATATATATATATATGTGTCCGTGTGTGTATATATATGTGTACATTGAGATGTATAGGTATGTATATTTGCGTGTGTGGACGTGTATGTATATACATGTGTATGGGGGTGGGTTGGGCCATTTCTTTCGTCTGTTTCCTTGCGCTACCTCGCAAACGCGGGAGACAGCGACAAAGCAAAATAAATAAATGAAAATATATACATATATATATATATATATATATATATATATATATATATATATATATATATATATATATATATATATATATATATGTGTGTGTGTGTGTGTGTGTGTGTGTGTGTGTGTGTGTGTGTGTGTGTGTGTGTATGTGTGTGTGTGTGTGTGGATGGCTGTTTCGGGGACTTACAAAGCCTCCAAACCATGTAACGTTCACGACCCCGACACCTTAAGCCCAAGTTCCGTTGGTGGCCATCCCGTATAAGATATTCAACAGCTGAGAGTCAGGAGCTTACTAGCTAAGTTACTGGTACAGCAGGTCAGCTGCCAAATGGCGGCTGCAAACAGTGTTGAGCGCAGTAGCAGCCTCCGTCACTTGACCTCAGCCCTCTGCTTTCCTTTAGGCGGCAGTTCTGTTCGATCCTAGTCACAGGTCTTCGCTTCTTGGCACCCGTCAAGCTGTACTAATTCCTTTTGAAATTGCGTGTAAGCCACTGCTCTTATATCGTGTGCTTGCCCCAGCCAAGGGGGAGCGGCTGATGACTGTTCCTCCACTTCCCCACATTTTGGAGTTACCTTTGCCAGCTTTCAGGGCCATAGGGTCCACGACAGGCTGGCTCATGTCGTCTCTTTCCACCAAGTGTTGGCTACTAAGCATGTTGTGGCAAGGCAAGGTGGACTGACGAGATCTAGCTCTTTACAAAGGCAGAGACGACGATGGCAACTAGTTTCTGGTCAGGGCGTTAATCAGCGGCTACAGGCTATCGTTCCTTGCCAGACAGTGGAAGCAATAAAGGCCTTCTAAGGAAGGCGTCATATAAGTCCCGAGTCCAGGAGTTAATCTTGATGGCTAACCCTCTCCACGAGGCCCAGTGAAGGAGAGGTGGTGTTTAGCGTGTCTGATGGGAGATGTGTCCAGGCGCAAGACGAAGTTACACACGGATCGTCCAAAAGGAGGCGGCAACAAACTCCTTTATGGTGAGCTCCACCAATGTGAGAGAGGAGGTGGTTCCCCCAAAAAGTGTGGAGGAGATGAAGCTGACGCCCTCGGTGGAGAGCAACCCACGGTTTTAACTGTCCCCGATGCTCCACAGGCTACCCAACCCCATTCCGTTACCCCCATTGTTGCGGAGTCTGTCCTGTCTAGTCACATTAAGGCCTGACCCCACAACACTGAAGTAGGTAGGGCGAGAAAGTTTTAGATATTGCCCTTGGACTCTTGCGTCGGGAGGGCACAGCCTCTCCGTCATCAGGGTGACCACAGAGCATGCTCAGCAGTTGGCCAGCTCCCTGTGGATTATCCTTTGACCACTATGATCGAGATGAGAGCAGAACAAGACAAAACACCGGCACGGGAGGTTGACCTCGGACTGACGTGGCTCTTTTGCGCAGAAATCATCTAAGCAGGGAGCGATACCGTGAAATACAGCGGCTTCACACAAAGAACAGGTTGCTGGCCGCCATACTAGTCCTGAAAGGAGACTGAAAGATGCCACCAACTTCGGTTAGGCCGGAAACCAGCTACCTTGTCTGGGGAACTCTCTTTTCACGGCCGTCCGAACCCGACAGATGGTTTGTGCCCGACTGCGACCAAACATGCGACCTGCTGGCAGAGGCCATTATCGTGGGAGAGGTAGCACACCCCCTCAAAACCATCAAGACATCTCCGCCCCAGGGCCCGACGGAATGCGGACGAGACTACTAAAGTCTATTCCGCCGCGAGTGCTCTGCAGATGTGTTTATTGATCGCCACTACTTCACTGCCGGAACCACTCAGGGCCAATCGAACTGTATTGACACCAAAAGTCCCTAACTCTAACGAGCGTAAGGACCACAGATTGATTGCCATGTCGTGTGCTGTAGTCCGGTTGCTGCACAAGATCACCAGCAGCCGCATCTCCCGCCTCGTCCAAATTGATGGAGCTCAAAAGGCATTCGTTCCCATAGACGGATGCCTCGGGAACCTCACGATTCTGGACGCGACTATCGGCCGTGCGCAGGCAAAGTCCCACGCTGTGCATCTGACATTCCTCAACATGGCAAAGGTATTCTATAGCGTTAATCACAGCACTATCGAGCAGGTCAGGTCACGGAAGGGATCTGAGCCCCAGTCAAAGTATACGTTATGTCAACGTACGACCGAGCTTTCACTCACATCGAAGGTAGCGGTGAGATGTCTGACTGAATAAACATGACTCATGGGGTAAATATGGCGACCCTACCATCACCCATTTTTTTTTCAACCTTGTAACTGATGACGCAAGTGCAAGGGTGAAGGAATCGGGTGTGGAGTTTGGGATTGGGGGCCAGAAGATGTCAGTGCTGTCGTTTGCCGATGATCTTGTCCTGATAGCGCAGACAGCGGTTAGTCTGCAGAACATCGATATTATGGCAGAGACACTTGCGGGAGGTGTCCCTCAGGTGAATCCGGGAAAGTGTCGGACCCTCAGCATTGAAGTTGACGGCAACCACAAAACTTGACACGTTAATAAAAACCGGACATGCCAAGTTTTGGGCAGCGCCTTTGGCTCCATGGATACTGTAAACGATTATAAGCACCACGGTATTATCGTTGAGCTGGGGGTAGGAGGCTATCCCACTGTTCGCTACTAGAAGGGGCTATCCAACATCAAAACCATTCTAAAACCTCAGCGGAGGATTACCATCCTCACTCACTATCTCATGCCCAAGTTCATGCACCGCCTGGTGCTGGGTGATTGATGTGTGTAGAACGCAGGTAGCGAGCATAGACAGGCAGGTGCGGACGGCAGTTCGCCGTTGGCTTCGTCTGCCTGCTGATGTGCCCTGGACGTACATCCACCCGGCAACGGACGAGGGTAGACTTGAGATCCCCTGACTTTGTTTCGACCGTCCGACTGCGAAAGCAAGCGAAGTTCGAAAAATTACTCACCTCGTCAGACCCCGTAATCCAAGGCAGTGGCACGATAACCTTTAATTGTAAGAGTGTTACAGAGTTGGTCGGGCCCTGCGTGTATTGCTGGTCGGCAGGTGAGTGATAAAAACAAACGGCAAAACGCATGGAAGTCTAACCTAGTCAGAACCTGTGATGAGAAGGGTCTCGCTCCAGCTGCTGCCGTACCACAAGTTAGCTGATGGGTTACCAGTTGAACTCGTCTCCTCACGGGCGGTGACAACGTTAAGGCCTTCCAAGAGAGGGCTGCGGCGCTGCCCATCCCCATCAGGGATGCGAGAGGCCGACCCTATAACTCCGGCCTCTGTGACACATGCCACCAAGTGGAGTGCCACAAGGATTAGTCTTAGGACCGGTTTTCTTTCTCTTATATGCTAATGACAGTATTAATGATATCCATTGCAACATATCAAAACTCGCTGATGATACAAAGCCGGGAAATGAGCAGAGAAGTTTATCAAATTGACAAACTGATGAAATGGAATCATAAATGGTGGATGAATTTTAACACTGGTAAGTGCAAAGTCTTACATAGCGGTAGAAGAAATGAAAAGGCAAGATAAAGTATAAATTTGTTTGAAACGCAGAAGGTAAGCCAAGTAAAGAGACTTGGGTATATTGATCCTTGGTGACCTAAAATCAATTAATCAGTACACAGAAGCAGTTAAAAAAGTGAACAAAATTCTGGGTGTCATAGGTAGAGCCTTCGAAATTAAGTCGGGAAATCATCCTTATGCAATCTCATGGGCAAACGATTTACCTCAAATGAGGCGAAGTACTTTACTTCAGCAGAATTGTTAACATATGGAACGATTTGCTAAATAGAGTAGTTGAAATCGGTGCTATGAATACGTTTAAAATTAGACTTGATAAATACTTCGCTTCAAGACCACGACTTTCACTGTTTGAGCTTCCATAGTCAAAATGATAATTTGCACTTTATTCTCTTTAAACTATATTACCTTTTACCACACCATTATGTGGGCTTCTGATGCCTTCCACTTCAGAAACTGCCTCGAAAGATCCCAGTGGCCCTATCCTGTTTGAATTAATTCGTATTCCTTTGTATCTAATTACTCCATTCCTCTGAGGCTTGAAGGATCGTGTGTGGAATGGAGAGCTTCTAATATATTAGATCAACCTGCAGCCTGAACCTTGAGCCTGAAACTTTCTTGGTAAAAAATTATTAGCCGGCAGTAATATTTGCTGCTACAGTAACAGTATCACACAACATTCTAAACGCAACAGTGATCTTTAAGCACAAACGTGAAGATGAATGACTAATGCATCGTATGGAATTTAAGAAATTATTCGACTCATATCTCTGGATTATTTGAATGTACAGTGGGATACCTTATACTGAGCATCTACAAAGCAAGATAAGATAATTCAATAGATACTAAATGTAAATCACTTTTATTTTGCAGTTACTTTACGTCATGTAGATGAAGTTACGTTATGTCATTTAGATTAGTGAATTGATGGATACTGACTATTTCTATCAGGGCAGATACTGACCTTGAAAATAGTTTTTAGTGATTAAATTCTAGAAGCATGTCTCACACCCATTGAGTACGAGATTTTCTAGATAGTCTACGAGATCTTACAGGAGGCATTGACACCAATACTAGGATACTACGATTAAAACTAAATCCGAGCTTTTGGTAGATTCACATACACCTTATCGAAATGTTGCATAACACTGAAACTCGTCCAAACGTCCACACAGGGAATGGGTCACCTACCTGGGTTTAACAGGACTCTCTTAACCACTGTATTTGGCTCAACCGTTGTTTCACTCTAGCGATTGTTTGCATGCTTGTTTGTAGGATTTTTTGTCATTTTCAAGGAGCAAGACCGAGATTAAGGTAAGTTGATTCTCTTCAGCTTGTACGTTTAGTATAAGGTAGGATGTAAGTTGACTGAGTTTCTGTGAGACTTAACACTACTGTGTTAGGGGGATGGGAGTCATATAATTATCAACTGCTTCCTGCAGGACGGCACAATAGGTGCAAAAATGATCTAGGTCGCCCATATACCATAAAGTGTTTCAACGAACGTCAGTTTGAATGCAGCGAAACAATATACGTCATCGGTTTTTCATTCTGGATAATTTCCAATCGTTGTTGACTTGTCAGCAAGATTAACATTAACCTTTGTTCAATGAGGCTTCCTCTCTCCAACTCTAGCTGAGGTATGAGGAGCACAAAATTAAAAAGGCATAACTATAGTCGAGGAAAAAGCAAAACTGTATGACTAAGAGAGTTGAATCCTAA